>NW_026712172.1:262500-322024 GCF_030504385.1 Musca domestica | reverse complement strand
TGCGATTAGTATCGTGTTAAATTCTTCGAAGTGAAATTAAATTTGGAAAACTCTTCCTAATGTGTATTAAAGACTTAACTCCTGCTTCCCACATTCCGCTCTGCGGAGTTCCAGGAGGTATACATTTCCATTCCAAATTTTAATGAGAATTTTGAGTCATGGCTTTTATCTAAGATTTTCATAAATAGGTCTATCCTTTTTTAGGGATTTAGAGGCACCGACAAAATTTGTGCCGTTGTCTGATTATCCAGGAGGACACCCTTCGACGATAAAGCGAGCGAAAACGGCTAAACAGGATTCGGTGGAAAGATCAGTGGTTGCTTCTAAGTGAATTGACTTGGTTGCAAAACATATAAAAACACTTACATTCCTTTTGTAAAGAGACACGCGACCAGTAAAGTTTTTATATTAAAAGGGGAAGGGTCTTGTAAGAGAGGTTATATCAACGGAAGAGAAGCCATGATTTGATTTGATTATGTTTTCTATAATTATTTTGTTTTTTTTTAAACTGAGACTTATAACATGAATTTCCAGTATTTAGAACGTAAATTTCGAGTCATGAGTTGATTTCCTCCGTGCAATGTTATTTTTGTGTAAATCAGGGCTAGGCAGAGAATTCAAAATTATTTGTGATTGTTGTGTTTTGAAATAAAAATATTTCAAGTGTTTCTTTGCCTCTCTCTACACAGGGAAATTTTGTTAGTTTTTTTTTTAATTTTATATTTGTTTTCAAATATCGTTGAGGCGTGATTTTCTAAATAATATTTTGGAAGCCTTCGAGACGTGGATTTTCTAAAAGAATATTTTCTGAAGAGACTCGAAACATGGATTTGTTGAGAGTATCTTCTGAAAGACTTCGAAACTTGAATTTTTTTAAGTATATGAAGAATCTTTGGGACGTAGAGTTGTAATTATATTTTTTGAAAGCCTTCGAGACGTCATTTTTTTTTAAAAATTAAGAGTCTTCCAAAATTTTGTTCGTAGAAATTCATATTTAGGAAAATTATAAATAAGTGGCCCGAAAGGATACCTTTCCCATTCACTATCGAAATCTTTGTCACACCTTTTCTGAAATCAAAGTTATGATTATGTTCTTTGCCCACGTTTTTTCGATAATTTCTGATATTCTGTTGCCTACAAACGTTTTCCAATGACACGGAGGCCTTTTGGGCCAGTTTAAAACAATTTTCGAGTCTGTCCAAAATGAGAATGAGAAAAATGAGTTTTGGAACTAAAGAAATATGTCAATTTTGTTGTGATTCTTCACCCCTAATATACAAAGCTGTGCCGTTCTGAGGCGCAACAGAATCCATGAATTAAGCAACGACAACGATAATTTTTGGTGCTAATCAGCCACAGGGATCGAATAATTTAGCTATGTGGACAGAACTTCTTTTTTGTTGAGTTAGGTTATTTCAATAGATGGCGATTTAAAAGAGAAACAATCTCTGAGATATTCCCTAATCCCAGAGTTTTAGGAAGCATTCTCAGATATATCTGAAATTTAGGGTAAAGATGGTCTTAATGTAAATCTTTAATAATTTTGAGTTCATTAGTTCTCGCTTCTTTTATTGAGTGACCTCCCGCTAGGACGTCATCTACATATAAGTTTTGCAAAATTTTTTCTGATGCTCTGGGTATATACCTTTGACGTCTTTTGCTAATGCATTAGAGTACGAAGCTCTAGAAAGGCGCAGTTCACGCCGAAAGTACTGTTAAAAGTTCATAATCCTCGGCAGGTCAGTAAGAGATCTTCTAAGTTGAAATTCTTTGAATCGTGTCTGATTCTATCCAATATTCGTAGATTTGTTAAAGTAGGGCTTGAAGCATTAAATACTACTCTAAGTTTAGTAGTCAAGCGATCTGGTTTGATGACAGCATGGTGTGCAAATAGTAATTTGGGTCTGATATATTTTCTCCTGCGAAACTTTTCTCATAATCCCATGTCTACGTATTCTAATATCGTTTTTCATACAAACCTCTTCTGACCGCAAAAACTCAAGTCACCTTTGTGAACTTTAATACTTACCTTTTGCATCATTTGTAAATAAACCTGAACTAAAGTATATTTAACGAAAATACTTACCTCTGAAAACTTTCCTAAGAACTGTAATACTTACCTTTCCATACTTATTTAATAAACTTGAATTAAAAATTGAAAACAATTATTTTTGTGGACAAAAAATTATAAGCCCCGTGTATGTCAGAAACAGCGAGGAAATTGGATATTTTTATGCGCAACGTCGTAATTAGGTAACGCTGTGAATTTTGCAAGTATTTCCGTGTGGTGGGGGTATTTAAGATTTTAATAGATTCATTGTATATTAACAATATACATATTGAATTTATTCAAATTAAGATTGCTAAGTGCACACATATACTTTTTACGTTTAACAACACATTAACAGCTTCAGGCCGCAATGAACCAGTAGTCAACAAATATGTAGACCAGATGAGTCGGCGCATTATTAAGTTCCAGATGATTTCCATCAGGTGACACAATGCAACTGGAATAAGTGCCAAATGCAAGAAACGTACTATATTTTAAAGAAAACCTAATTAATTCACCCCGACCTTTTAGTTTTAATATATTGTATTTTGGCAATATGAATATAAATCCTCGTATTTGGGCTATTTTTTATTCATTCAATAAGCAACTCTCTAAAACGCATACTGTATAGTTAGATATTTTGTCCCTCAACTTCCTTGCTCGATCAATCACGGATGCATTTGCCCACAGGCATCTCCTCTACAACTCCCCTGGCGGAGACCGTAGTGAGCGGATCGTCGCTGGGCATTGGTTGTCGGTAACCTCACCTTGTTACACATGCTCTCATTGGAAGTAGTTTTAGTTGTATTAGTAGACAGACATGGGATCCTCTGCGATCACCTAGAACCTCTGCGTTCACTTGTCATTAGTCTTTGAAGCAATACCCATCACGGCCACTGTCGCCAACACACCATATTTGAAAAGAGGGTAACCTTATTGTAAAATAATATCATCCGCATCGAGCGGATTCGCCAAGTTGAGAAGTTGCCTGCTATTAATTGCTGTTCTTGTTCTCTTTTTACAAAAAATCATCTGCAAAACCCATCCCCTTTCATTATCGCACCACGGCATCAACATCACCTATTCATCATCATCAACATCAAAAAGGTACGTAAGTTCAGTGATTTTGTTTTTGTGAGCTTAGATTGCTTTAATTTTTGAAAAACAAGTAAAAAGTGTTAGTTTTTTGTTGCTTCGCGGTACTGGTCGCCTTTGTTTTACCCTTAGTCGCGGTATCCTAAATTTACAGTCCACAACAATTTTATTTGCTAAAGAATCTATTAAAGATTCCTTTAAATCGAGATTTATTCGCATTATTTTCCATTTTATTGCGAAATAATCAAATTTCCCGGTTAATTTGTGTTTAATAATTCGAATTTATCAAAAAGAAATATATTTCTGTTTATAAATACTGCCGCTGTAGTGTGCATAATTCGTGTTCGGTTATTGCAATATTCCCCACACATTTCTCCTTTGTCGAGTGAACTCTTTTACATCTCATCAATTCGGTATTACTCTCAACGAGAATAAAATCACCCACATTGCAAGTGCGTTTTTTTCTATTAACATACAAACATACCATCGATTGCCAATCCCCCCGTACGTCTCCCTATCTCACACTGTTGGGTAATTTTCGTTGGTCTGTTTGTAATATTGCAATAACAATAATACCCTTCCAAGCGCCTTTTTCTAGTGTCAGTCTACTAACCAACAACTATAACAACAACTTTTTATTCTACCCACTCTCACTGTTGTTCGTCGTCGTGGTCAGTTCGTAGCGAGGCAGTTGCTTACCCACACATTTTTTTGTCACCCTACATTCGGCATATTATATGTACATATCATTGTGCTCCTTTGCGAGAAAAATATCAATATTTTCGTAACTTATCTTAAAAGTTTTGATTATTTTAAAAAAATATAGTTCGTGTGTACATATCAGTATTTGTCAATTGGAAATACGTGCACCTACACTCGGCACCACCGACAATTTATCAATTTTTCTTATTTTTCGAATTTTTTCATATTGATTAATATATCCCCAATTTAAATATATTTTGATTATTACTTGGATATTTTTATACGCTTATTTGCCTTTCCTCATGAATTGTTTTTTAATAGCCTTTTTGTTCCTGTTTTTGCTATTTCTTTGGTAAATTTGAGAAGTTATTCAATTTTCTTTCCACCGAGTCAATTTTTCTTTGTAATTTAATACTTGCCGTTTATTTTTTGGCTTCTTTAATAAGACTTTGTGTCATTTTGCTAAATATTTTATCAGTATTTGTCGACATCGAATTCTGAAACCATGTCGGTCACTCCACTAACACTAACTGTTAAATTTGCTGCTGCTTTTAAATTGATAAAGGCAGAAACTCACACAGTTTTCAATTAAGAAATTCGAAATACCGAACTTCAGGACTTGTGGTACAAAGTGAAGGATACTTATGAAAAGTATTTCGATTATTTGATAACCGTTGAGGGTACTCTGACGGAATTGCTTCTCTGCTAGTGTTTATCTGCTATATCAGTCTATGAAATTGTCACGGATCATTGGGATCCTATTTAGTTTTTATTTGTATTCAGCGTCTGTCAAAACTTACGGTGACACTCTGGGAACAGAGTCTCACAGATAAGTCTTCCTTATCGTCATGGGCTCAGCTCAATTCGTTCCCACGGAGAGAATTCAGACGCTTGCCTGTTTGCGGGACATAAAAGGTATAGATTCATCAAAATCCCCAAACCAACGCAACGTTAAGGCACATTTGGCGATAACTTCCTCAGATACAGTAAAATCTTATTCAAAACATCGTTGTGTTGTATGCCCTAATGAAAATCATGCGCTCTACTCTTGTTATCGTTTCAAAAGATGTCTTTCGATCAAAAATTACTGTTGTAAAAAGTATGGCTTGTGTTCAATTGTTTGTCAAGAGGTCATTGGGTTAGTAATTGTCCCAGTGCACATAGTTGCTATGTATGTCATGAAAATCATCATACCCTATGCATAAACCTAATCGATCGGTGCCTACAAACACTGGTGCAAATCCGTCAAGTGTTTCACACATCGCATAACTGTCGAGTCCTTCTCGGTACCGCCATTGTTAATATTGTTCACGAAGGAAATTCTTATCCTGTTCGAGCCCTCATTGACCCGGCGTCCGAGGCTAGTTTTATAACTGAGAACCTTCAAAATAGATTGAAGTTATCGTCTCGATTCACTCCATAGACAAATGAAAATATAGACAACAACAAAGAAATATGTCAATTCTGTTGTGATTCTTCACCCGAATATACAAAGCTGTGCCGTTCTGAGGCGCAACAGAATCCATGAATTTAAGCAACGACAACGATAATTTTGGTGCTAATCAGCCACAGGGATCGAATAATTTGGCTATGGTGGACAGAACTTCTCTTTTTGTTGAGTTAGGTTTATTTTCAATAGATGGCGATTTAAAAGAGAAACAATCTTCTGAGATATTCCATCTAATCCCCAGAGTTTTAGTGGAAGCATTTTCAGATATATCTGGAAAATTTAGGGGTAAAAGATGGTCTTAATGTAAATCTTAATAATTTTGAGTTCATTAGTTCTCGCTTCTTTTATTGAGTGCCTCCCGCTAGGACGTCATCTACATATAAGTTTTGCAAAATTTTTTCTGATGTCAGTAAGAGATCTTCTAAGTAAAATTCTTTGAAATCGTGTCTGACTTCTATCCAATATAATCTGTCGGTATATTTATTTAAAGTAGGGCTTGAAGCATTAATACTACTCTAAGTTTAGTAGTCAAGCGATCTGGTTTGATGACAGCATGGTGTGGCAAATAGTAATTTGGGCTGATATATTTCTTCCTGCGAAACTTTCTCATATGTCCCAAACCTACGTATTCTAATATCGGTTTGTCATACAAATCCTCTTCTGACCGCAAAACTCAAGTCACCTTTGTGAACTTTATACTTACCTTTGCATCATTTGTAAATAACCTGAACTAAAGTATATTTAACGAAAATACTCACCTCTGAAAACTTTTCTAAGTGAACTGTAATACTTACCTTTCCATACTTATTTAATAAACTTGAATTAAAAATTGAAAACAATTATTTTGTGGACAAAAAAATTAAAGCCCACGTGTATGTCAGAAACAGCGAGGAAATTGAATATTTTTATGCGCAACGTCGTAATTAGGTAACGCTGTGAATTTTGCAAGTAGTTTCCGTGTGGTGGAGGGTATTTAAGATTTTAATAGATTCATTGTATATTAAAATATACATATTGAATTTATTCAAATTAAGATTGCTAAGTGCAACATATACTTTTTACGTTTAACGACACATTAACAGCTTCAGGCCGCAATGGAACCAGTAGTCAACAAATATGTAGACCAGATGAGTCGGCGCATTATTAAGTTCCAGATTGTTTTCCATCAGGTGACACAATGCAAACTGGAATAAGTGCCAAATGCAAAAAATGTACTTATATTTTAAAGAAAACCTAATTAAATTCACCCGACCTTTTATTTTAATATATAGTTGTATTTTGGCAATATGAATATAAATCCACGTATTTTGGGCTATTTTTTATTCATTCAATTAAACAACTCTCTAAAACGCATACTGTATGAGTTAAATATTTTGTCCCTCAACTTCCCTTGCTCGATCAATCACGGATGCATTTGGCCCACAGGCATCTCCTCTACAACTCTCCTGGCGGAGACCGTAGTGAGCGGATCGTCGCTGGGCATTGGTTGTCGGTAACCTCACCTTGTACACATGCTCTCATTGGAAGTAGTTTTAGTTGTATTAGTAGACAGACATGGGATCCTCTGCGATCACCTAGAACCTCTGCGTTCACTTGTCATTAGTCTTTGAAGCAATACCCATTACGGCCACTGTCGCCAACACACCATATTTGAAAAGGTAACCTTATTGTAAAATAATATCATCCGCATCGAGCCGGATTCGCCAAGTTGAGAAGTTTGCCTGGCTATTAATTGCTGTTTCTTGTTCTCTTTTTACAAAGAAATCATCTGCAAAACACACATCCCCTTTCATTAATCGCACCACGGCATCAACATCATCCTATTCATCATCATCAACATCAAAAAAGGTACGTAAGTTCAGTGAATTTTGTTTTTGTGAGCTTAGAGTGCTTTAATTTTTGAAAAACAAGTAAAAAAGTGTTAGTTTTTGTTTGCTTCGCGGTACTGGTCGCCTTTGTTTTACCCTTAGTCGCGGTATCCTTATATTTACAGTCCACAACAATTTTTTTGCTAAAGAATCTATTAAAGATTCCTTTAAATCGAGATTTATTCGCATTATTTTCCATTTTATTGCGAAATAATCAAATTTCCCGGTTAATTTGTGTTTAATAATTCGAATTTATCAAAAAGAAATATATTCTGTTTATAAAATATCTGCCGCTGTAGTGTGCATAATTTCGTGTTCGGTTATTGCAATATTCCCCACACATTTCTCCTTTGTCGAGTGAACTCTTTTACATCTCATCAATTCGGTATTACTCTCAACGAGAATAAAATCACCCACATTGCAAGTGCGTTTTTTTCTAATTAACATACAAACATACCATCGATTGCCAAATCCCCCCGTACGTCTCCCTATCTCACACTGTTGGGTAATTTTCGTTGGTCTGTTTGTAATATTGCAATAACAATAATACCCTTCCAAGCGCCTTTTTCTAGTGTCAGTCTACTAACCAACAACTATAACAACAACTTATTTATTCTACCAACTCTCACTGTTGGTTCGTCGTCGTTGGTTAGTTCGTAGCGAGGCAGTTGCTTACCCACACAATTTTTTTGTCACCCTACATTCGGCATATTATATGTACATATCATTGTGCTCCTTTGCGAGAAAAATATCAATATTTTCGTAACTTATCTTAAAAGTTTTGATTATTTTAAAAAAATATTAGTTCGTGTGTACATATCAGTATTTGTCAATTGGAAATACGTGCACCTTACACTCGGCACTCACCGACAATTTATCAATTTTTCTTATTTTTCGAATTTTTTCAATATTGATTAATAAATATCCCCAATTTAAATATATTTTGATTATTACTTGGATATTTTTATACGCTTATTTGCCTTTTCCTCATTAATTGTTTTAATAGCCTTTTTGTTCCTGTTTTTGCTATTTCTTTGGTAAAATTTGAGAAGTTATTCAATTTTCTTTCCACCGAGTCAATTTTTCTTTGTAATTTAATACTTGCCGTTTATTTTTGGGCTTCTTTAATAAGACTTTGTGTCATTTTGCTAAATATTTTATCAGTATTTGTCGACATCGAATTCTGAAACCATGTCGGTCACTCCACTAACACTAACTTGTTAAATTTGCTGCTGCTTTTAAATTGATAAAGGCAGAAACTCACACAGTTTTCAATTAAGAAATTCGAAATACCGAACTTCAGGACTTGTGGTACAAAGTGAAGGATACTTATGAAAGTATTTCGATTATTTGATAACCGTTGAGGGTACTCTGACGGAATTGCTTCTCTGCTATGTTTATCTGCTATATCAGTCTATGAAATTGTCACGGATCATTGGGATCCTATTTAGTTTTTATTTGTATTCAGCGTCTGTCAAAACTTACGGTGACACTCTGGGAACAGAGTCTCACAGATAAGTCTTCCTTATCGTCATGGGCTCAGCTCAATTCGTTCCCCACGGAGAGAATTCAGACGCTTGCCTGTTTGCGGGACATAAAAGGTATAGATTCATCAAAATCCCCAAACCAACGCAACGTTAAGGCACATTTGGCGATAACTTCCTCAGATACAGTAAAATCTTATTCAAAACATCGTTGTGTGTATGCCCTAATGAAAATCATGCGCTCTACTCTTGTTATCGTTTCAAAAAGATGTCTTTCGATCAAAAATTACTGTTGTAAAATATGGCTTGTGTTTCAATTGTTTGTCAAGAGGTCATTGGTTAGTAATTGTCCCAGTGCACATAGTTGCTATGTATGTCATGAAAATCATCATACCCTTATGCATAAACCTAATCGATCGGTGCCTACAAACACTGGTGCAAATCCGTCAAGTGTTTCACACATCGCATAACTGTCGAGTCCTTCTCGGTACCGCCATTGTTAATATTGTTCACGAAGGAAATTCTTATCCTGTTCGAGCCCTCATTGACCCGGCGTCCGAGGCTAGTTTTATAACTGAGAACCTTCAAAATAGATTGAAGTTATCGTCTCGATTCACTCCATAGACAAATGAAAATATAGACAACAACAAAGAAATATGTCAATTCTGTTGTGATTCTTCACCCGAATATACAAAGCTGTGCCGTTCTGAGGCGCAACAGAATCCATGAATTTAAGCAACGACAACGATAATTTTTGGTGCTAATCAGCCACAGGGATCGAATAATTTGGCTATGGTGGACAGAACTTCTCTTTTTGTTGAGTTAGGTTTATTTTCAATAGATGGCGATTTAAAAGAGAAACAATCTTCTGAGATATCCATCTAATCCCCAGAGTTTTAGTGGAAGCATTTTCAGATATATCTGGAAAATTTAGGGGTAAAAGATGGTCTTAATGTAAATCTTTAATAATTTTGAGTTCATTAGTTCTCGCTTCTTTTATTGAGTGACCTCCCGCTAGGACGTCATCTACATATAAGTTTTGCAAAATTTTTTCTGATGTCAGTAAGAGATCTTCTAAGTAAATTCTTTGAAATCGTGTCTGACTTCTATCCAATATAATCTGTCGGTATATTTATTTAAAGTAGGGCTTGAAGCATTAAATACTACTCTAAGTTTAGTAGTCAAGCGATCTGGTTGATGACAGCATGGTGTGGGCAAATAGTAATTTGGGGTCTGATATATTTCTTCCTGCGAAACTTTTCTCATATGTCCCAAACCTACGTATTCTAATATCGGTTTGGTCATACAAATCCTCTTCTGACCGCAAAAACTCAAGTCACCTTTGTGAACTTTAATACTTACCTTTGCATCATTTGTAAATAAACCTGAACTAAAGTATATTTAACGAAAATACTCACCTCTGAAAACTTTTCTAAGTGAACTGTAATACTTACCTTTCCATACTTATTTAATAAACTTGAATTAAAAAATTGAAAACAATTATTTTTGTGGACAAAAAATTATAGAGCCACCGTGTATGTCAGAAACAGCGAGGAAATTGAATATTTTTATGCGCAACGTCGTAATTAGGTAACGCTGTGAATTTTGCAAGTAGTTTCCGTGTGGTGGAGGGTATTTAAGATTTAATAGATTCATTGTATATTAAATATACATATTGAATTTATTCAAATTAAGATTGCTAAGTGCAACATATACTTTTACGTTTAACGACACATTAACAGCTTCAGGCCGCAATGGAACCAGTAGTCAACAAAATATGTAGACCAGATGAGTCGCGCATTATGAAGTTCCAGATTGTTTCCATCAGGTGACACAATGCAAACTGGAATAAGTGCCAAAATGCAAAAAAATGTACTTATATTTTAAAGAAAACCTAATTAAATTCACCCGACCTTTATTTTTAAATATATAGTTGTATTTTGGCAATATGAATATAATCCACGTATTTTGGGCTAGTTTTTATTCATTCATTAACAACTCTCTAAAACGCATACTGTATGAGTTAAATATTTTGTCCCTCAACTTCCCTTGCTCGAGCAATCACGGATGCATTTGGCCCACAGGCATCTCCTCTACAACTCTCCTGGCGGAGACCGTAGTGAGCGGATCGTCCGCTGGGCATTGGTTGTCGGTAGACCTCACCTTGTTACACATGCTCTCATTGGAAGTAGTTTTAGTTGTATTAGTAGACAGACATGGGATCCTCTGCGATCACCTAGAACCTCTGCGTTCACTTGTCATTAGTCTTTGAAGCAATACCCATTACGGCCACTGTCGCCAACACACCATATTTGAAAAGAGGTAACCTTATTGTAAAATAATATCATCCGCATCGAGCCGGATTCGCCAAGTTGAGAAGTTTGCCTGGCTATTAATTGCTGTTTCTTGTTCTCTTTTTACAAAGAAATCATCTGCAAAACACACATCCCCTTTCATTAATCGCACCACGGCATCAACATCATCCTATTCATCATCATCAACATCAAAAAAGGTACGTAAGTCAGTGAATTTTGTTTTGTGAGCTTAGAGTGCTTTAATTTTTGAAAAACAAGTAAAAAAGTGTTAGTTTTTGTTTGCTTCGCGGTACTGGTCGCCTTTGTTTTACCCTTAGTCGCGGTATCCTTATATTTACAGTCCACAAGCAATTTATTTTGCTAAAGAATCTATTAAAGATTCCTTTAAATCGAGAGTTATTCGCATTATTTTCCATTTTATTGCGAAATAATCAAATTTCCCCGGTTAATTTGTGTTTAATAATTCGAATTTATCAAAAAGAAATATATTTCTGTTATAAAAGTAATCTGCCGCTGTAGGTGCATAAGTTCGTTTCGGTTATTGCAATATTCCCCACACATTTCTCCTTTGTCGAGTGAACTCTTTTACATCTCATCAATTCGGTATTACTCTCAACGAAAATAAAATCACCCACATTGCAAGTGCGTTTTTTTCTAATTACATACAAACATACCATCGATTGCCAAATCCCCCCGTACGGTCTCTCCTATCTCACACTGTTGGGTAATTTCGTTGGTCTGTTTGTAATATTGCAATAACAATAATACCCTTCCAAGCGCCTTTTCTAGTGTCAGTCTACTAACCAACAACTATAACACAACTTATTTAGTCTACCAACTCTCACTGTTGGTTCGTCGTCGTTGGTTAGTTCGTAGCGAGGCAGTTGCTTACCCACACAATTTTTTTGTCACCCTACATTCGGCATATTATATGTACATATCATTGTGCTCCTTTGCGAGAAAAATATCAATATTTTCGTAACTTATCTTAAAAGTTTGATTATTTTAAAAAAAATTAGTTCGTGTGTACATATCAGTATTTGTCAATTGGAAATACGTGCACCTTACACTCGGCACTCACCGACAATTTATCAATTTTTCTTATTTTCGAATTTTTTTCAATATTGATTAATAAATATCCCCAATTTAAATATATTTTGATTATTACTTGGATATTTTTATACGCTTATTTGCCTTTTCCTCATTAATTTGTTTTTAATAGCCTTTTGTTCCTTTTTTGCTAGTTCTTTGGTAAAATTTGAGAAGTTATTCAATTTTCTTTCCACCGAGTCATTTTTCTTTGTAATTTAAAACTTGCGCCGTTTATTTTTGGGCTTCTTTAATAAGACTTTGTGTCATTTTGCTAAATATTTTATCAGTATTTGTCGACATCGAATTCTGAAACCATGTCGGTCACTCCACTAACACTAACTTGTTAAATTTGCTGGCTGCTTTTAAATTGATAAAGGCAGAAACTCACACAGTTTTCAATTAAGAAATTCGAAATACCGAACTTCAGGACTTGTGGTACAAAGTGAAGGATACTTATGAAAAGTATTTCGATTATTTGATAACCGTTGAGGGTACTCTGACGGAATTGCTTCTCTGCTATGTTATCTGCTATATCAGTCTATGAAATTGTCACGGATCATTGGGATCCTATTTAGTTTTATTTGTATTCAGCGTCTGTCAAAACTTACGGTGACACTCTGGGAACAGAGTCTCACAGATAAGTATTCCTTATCGTCATGGGCTCAGCTCAATTCGTTCCCCACGGAGAGAATTCAGACGCTTGCCTGTTTGCGGGACATAAAAGGTATAGATTCATCAAATCCCCAAACCAACGCAACGTTAAGGCACATTTGGCGATAACTTCCTCAGATACAGTAAAATCTTATTCAAAACATCGTTGTGCTGTATCCCTAATGAAAATCATGCGCTCTACTCTTGTTATCGTTTCAAAAAGATGTCTTTCGATCAAAAAATTACTGTTGTAAAAAGTAGGGCTTGTGTTTCAATTGTTTGTCAAGAGGTCATTCGGTTAGTAATTGTCCCAGTGCACATAGTTGCTATGTATGTCATGAAAATCATCATACCCTTATGCATAAACCTAATCGATCGGTGCCTACAACACTGGGCAAATCCGTCAAGTGTTTCACACATCGCATAACTCTCGAGTCCTTCTCGGTACCGCCATTGTTAATATTGTTCACGAAGGAAATTCTTATCCTGTTCGAGCCCTCATTGACCCGGCGTCGGAGGCTAGTTTTATAACTGAGAACCTTCAAAATAGATTGAAGTTATCGTCTCGATTCACTCCATAGACAAATGAAAATATAGACAACAACAAAGAAATATGTCAATTCTGTTGTGATTCTTCACCCGATATACAAAGCTGTGCCGTTCTGAGGCGCAACAGAATCCATGAATTTAAGCAACGACAACGATAATTTTTGGTGCTAATCAGCCACAGGGATCGAATAATTTGGCTATGGTGGGACAGAACTTCTCTTTTTGTTGAGTTAGGTTTATTTTCAATAGATGGCGATTTAAAAGAGAAACAGCTTCTGAGATATTCCATCTAAGCCCCAGAGTTTTAGTGGAAGCATTTTCAGATATATCTGGAAAATTTAGGGGTAAAAGATGGTCTTAATGTAAATCTTTAATAATTTTGAGTTCATTAGTTCTCGCTTCTTTTATTGAGTGACCTCCCGCTAGGACGTCATCTACATATAGTTTTGCAAAATTTTTCTGATGTCAGTAAGAGATCTTCTAAGTTCAATTCTTTGAAATCGTGTCTGACTTCTATCCAATAATCTGTCGGTATATTTATTTAAAAGTAGGGCTTGAAAGCATGAAATACTACTCTAAGTTTAGTAGTCAGCGATCTGGGTTGATGACAGCGTGGTGTGGCAAATAGTAATTTGGGGTCTGATATATTCTTCCTGCGAAACTTTTCTCATATGTCCCAAACCTACGTATTCTAATATCGGTTTCATACAAATCCTCTTCTGACCGCAAAAACTCAAGTCACCTTTGTGAACTTTAATACTTACCTTTTGCATCATTTGTAAATAAACCTGAACTAAAGTATATTTAACGAAAATACTCACCTCTGAAACTTTTCTAAGTGAACTGTAATACTTACCTTTCCATACTTATTTAATAAACTTGAATTAAAATTTGAAAACAATTATTTTTGTGGACAAAAAAATTATAAGCCACCGGGTATGTCAAAAACAGCGAGGAAATTGAATATTTTTATGCGCAACATCGTATTTAGGTAACGCTGTGAATTTTGCAAGTATTTCCGTGTGGTGGAGGGTATTTAAGATTTTAATAGATTCATTGTATATTAAAATATACATATTGAATTTATTCAAATTAAGATTGCTAAGTGCAACATATACTTTTTACGTTTAACGACACATTAACAGCTTCAAGCCGCAATGGAACCAGTAGTCAACAATATGTAGACCAGATGAGTCGGCGCATTATTAAGTTCCAGATTGTTTTCCATCAGGTGACACAATGCAAACTGGAATAAGTGCCAAATGCAAAAAAATGTACTTATATTTAAAGAAAACCTAATTAAATTCACCCGACCTTTTATTTTTAAATATATAGTTGTATTTTGGCAATATGAATATAAATCCTCGTATTTTGGGGCTATTTTTTATTCATTCAATTAAACAACTCTCTAAAACGCATACTGTATAAGTTAGATATTTTGTCCCTCAGCTTCCCTTGCTCGATCAATCACGGATGCATTTGGCCCACAGGCATCTCCTCTACAACTCCCCTGGCGGAGACCGTAGTGAGCGGATCGTCGCTGGGCATTGGTTGTCGGTAACCTCACCTTGTTACACATGCTCTCATTGGAAGTAGTTTTAGTTGTATTAGTAGACAGACATGGGATCCTCTGCGATCACCTAGAACCTCTGCGTTCACTTGTCATTAGTCTTTGAAGCAATACCCATCACGGCCACTGTCGCCAACACACCATACTTGAAAAGAGGTAAGCTTTGTTTTACCCTTAGTCGCGGTATCCTTAAATTTACAGTCCACAACAATTTTATTTTGCTAAAGAATCTATTAAGATTCCTTTAAATCGAGATTTATTCGCATTATTTTCCATTTTATTGCGGAATAATCAAATTTCCTGGTTAATTTGTGTTTAATAATTCGAATTTATCAAAAAGAAATATATTTCTGTTATAAAATAATCTGCCGCTGTAGTGTGCATAATTTCGTGTTCGGTTATTGCAATATTCCCCACACATTTCTCCTTGTCGAGTGATCTCTTTTACATCTCATCAATTCGGTATTACTCTCAACGAGAATAAAATCACCCACATTGCAAGTGCGTTTTTTTCTAATTAACATACAAACATACCATCGATTGCCAAATCCCCCCGTACGTCTCCCTATCTCACACTGTTGGGTAATTTCGTTGGTCTGTTTGTAATATTGCAATAACATTAATACCCTTCCAAGCACCTTTTTCTAGTGTCAGTCTACTAACCAACAACTATAACAACAACTTATTTATTCTACCACTGTCACTGTTGGTTCGTCGTCGTTGGTTAGTTCGTAGCGAGGCAGTTGCTTACCCACACAATTTTTTGTCACCCTACATTCGGCATAGTATATGTACATATCATTGTGCTCCTTTGCGGGAAAAATATCAATATTTTCGTAACTTATCTTAAAAGTTTTGATTATTTAAAAAAAAATATTAGTTCGTGTGTACATATCAGTATTTGTCAATTGGAAATACGTGCACCCTACACTCGGCACACACCGACAATTTATCAATTTTTCTTATTTTTCGAATTTTTTCAATATTGATTAATAATATCCCCAATTTAAATATATTTTGATTATTACTTGATATTTTATACGCTTATTTGCCTTTCCTCATAAATTTGTTTTAATAGCCTTTTTGTTCCTTTTTTGCTAGTTCTTGGTAAAATTTGAGAAGTTATTCAATTTTCTTTCCACCGAGTCAGTTTTTCTTTGTAATTTAAAACTTGCGCCGTTTATTTTTGGGTTACTTTAATAGACTTTGTGTCATTTTGCTAAATATTTGTATCAGTATTTGTCGACATCGAATTCTGAAACCATGTCGGTCACTCCACTAACACTAACGTTTTAAATTTGCTGCTGCTTTAAATTGATAAAGTCAGAAACTCACACAGTTTTCAATTAAGAAATTCGAAATACCGAACTTCAGGACTTGTGGTACAAAGTGAAGGATACTTATGAAAAGTATTTCGATTATTTGATAACCGTTGAGGGTACTCTGACGGAATTGCTTCTCTGCTATGTTTATCTGCTATGTCAGTCTATGAAATTGTCACGGATCATTGGGATCCTATTTAGTTTTTATTTGTATTCAGCGTCTGTCAAAACTTACGGTGACACTCTGGGAACAGAGTCTCACAGATAAGTCTTCCTTATCGTCATAGGCTCAGCTCAATTCGTTCCCCACGGAGAGAATTCAGACGCTTGCCTGTTTGCGGGACATAAAAGGTATAGATTCATCAAAATTCCCAAACCAACGCAACGTTAAGGCACATTTGGCGATAACTTCCTCAGATACAGTAAAATCTTATTCAAAACATCGTTGTGTTGTATGCCCTAATGAAAATCATGCGCTCTACTCTTGTTATCGTTTCAAAAAGATGTCATTCGATCAATTGTGTTTCAATTGTTTGTCAAGAGGTCATTCGGTTAGTAATTGTCCCAGTGCACATAGTTGATATGTATGTCATGAAAATCATCATACCCTTATGCATAAACCTAATCGATCGGTGCCTACAAACACTGGTGCAAATCCGTCAAGTGTTTCACACATCGCATAACTCTCGAGTCCTTCTCGTACCGCCATTGTTAATATTGTTCACGAAGGAAATTCTTATCCTGTTCGAGCCCTCATTGACCCGGCGTCGGAGGCTAGTTTTATAACTGAGAACCTTCAAAATAGATTGAAGTTATCGTCTCGATTCACTCCATAGACAAATGAAAATATAGACAACAACAAAGAAATATGTCAATTCTGTTGTGATTCTTCACCCGAATATACAAAGCTGTGCCGTTCTGAGGCGCAACAGAATCCATGAATTTAACGACAACGATAATTTTTGTTGCTAATCAGCCACAGGGATCGAATAATTTAGCTATGGTGGACAGAACTTCTCTTTTTGTTGAGTTAGGTTTATTTTCAATAGATGGCGATTTAAAAGAGAAACAATCTTCTGAGATATTCCATCTAATCCCCAGAGTTTTAGTGGAAGCATTCTCAGATATATCTGGAAAATTTAGGGGTAAAAGATGGTCTTAATGTAAATCTTTAATAATTTTGAGTTCATTAGTTCTCGCTTCTTTTATTGAGTGACCTCCCGCTAGGGACGTCATCTACATATAAGTTTTGCAAAATTTTTTCTGATGCTCTGGGTATATACCTTTGACGTCTTTTGCTAAATGCATTAGAGTACGAAGCTCTAGAAAGGGTGCGCAGTTCACGCCGAAAGTACTGTTAAAAGTTCATAATCCTCGGCAGTGTCAGTAAGAGATCTTCTAAGTTAAATTTTTGAAATCGTGTCTGACTTCTATCCAATATAATCTGTCGGTATATTTATTTAAAGTAGGGCTTGAAGCATTAAATATTACTCTAAGTTTAGTAGTCAAGCGATCTGGTTTGATGACAGCATGGTGTGGCAAATAGTAATTTGGGGTCTGATATATTTCTTCCTGCGAAACTTTTCTCATATGACCCAAACCTACGTATTCTAATATCGGTTGTCATACAAATCCTCTTCTGACCGCAAAAACTCAAGTCACCTTTGTGAACTTTAATACTTACCTTTTGCATCATTTGTAAATAAACCTGAACTAAAGTATATTTAACGAAAATACTCACCTCTGAAAACTTTTCTAAGTGAACTGTAATACTTACCTTTCCATACTTATTTAATAAACTTGAATTAAAATTTGAAAACAATTATTTTTGTGGACAAAAAAATTATAAGCCACCGTGTATGTCAGAAACAGCGAGGAAATTGAATATTTTTATGCGCAACGTCGTATTTAGGTAACGCTGTGAATTTGCAAGTAGTTTCCGTGTGGTGGAGGGTATTTAAGATTTTAATAGATTCATTGTATATTAAAATATACATATTGAATTTATTCAAATTAAGATTGCTAAGTGCAACATATACTTTTTACGTTTAACGACACATTAACAGCTTCAGGCCGCAATGGAACCAGTAGTCAACAAATATGTAGACCAGATGAGTCGGCGCATTATTAAGTTCCAGATTGTTTTCCATCAGGTGACACAATGCAAACTGGAATAAGTGCCAAATGCAAAAAGACCTTTTATTTTTAAATATATAGTTGTATTTTGGCAATATGAATATAAGTCCTCGTATTTTGGGCTATTTTTTATTCATTCAATTAAACAACTCTCTAAAACGCATACTGTATAAGTTAGATATTTTGTCCCTCAACTTCCCTTGCTCGATCAATCACGGATGCATTTGGCCCACAGGCATCTCCTCTACAACTCCCCTGGCGGAGACCGTAGTGAGCGGATCGTCGCTGGGCATTGGTTGTCGGTAACCTCACCTTGTTACACATGCTCTCATTGGAAGTAGTTTTAGTTGTATTAGTAGACAGACATGGGATCCTCTGCGATCACCTAGAACCTCTGCGTTCACTTGTCATTAGTCTTTGAAGCAATACCCACCACGGCCACTGTCGCCAACACACCATATTTGAAAAGAGGTAACCTTATTGTAAAAATAATATCATCCGCATCGAGCCGGATTCGCCAAGTTGAGAAGTTTGCCTGGCTATTAATTGCTGTTTCTTGTTCTCTTTTACAAAGAAATCATCTGCAAAACACACATCCCCTTTCATTAATCGCACCACGGCATCAACATCATCCTATTCATCGTCATCAACATCAAAAAAGGTACGTAAGTTCAGTGAATTTGTTTTTGTGAGCTTAGAGTGCTTTAATTTTTGAAAAACAAGTAAAAAAGTGTTAGTTTTTGTTTGCTTCGCGGTACTGGTCGCCTTTGTTTTACCCTTAGTCGCGGTATCCTTAAATTTACAGTCCACAACAATTTTATTTTGCTAAAGAATCTATTAAAGATTCCTTTAAATCGAGATTTATTCGCATTATTTTCCATTTTATTGCGAAATAATCAAATTTCCCGGTTAATTTGTGTTTAATAATTCGAATTTATCAAAAAGAAATATATTTCTGTTTATAAAATAATCTGCCGCTGTAGTGTGCATAATTTCGTGTTCGGTTATTGCAATATTCCCCACACATTTGTCGAGTGATCTCTTTTACATCTCATCAATTCGGTATTACTCTCAACGAGAATAAAATCACCCACATTGCAAACCTAACCAACAACTATAACAACAACTTATTTATTCTACCAACTCTCACTGTTGGTTCGTCGTCGTTGGTTAGTTCGAAGCGAGGCAGTTGCTTACCCACACAATTTTTTGTCACCCTACATTCGGCATATTATATGTACATATCATTGTGCTCCTTTGCGAGAAAAATATCAATATTTTCGTAACTTATCTTTCGGTTAGTAATTGTCCCAGTGCACATAGTTTCTATGTATGTCATGAAAATCATCATACCCTTATGCATAAACCTAATCGATCGGTGCCTACAAACACTGGTGCAAATCCGTCAAGTGTTTCACACATCGCATAACTCTCGAGTCCTTCTCGGTACCGCCATTGTTAATATTGTTCACGAAGGAAATTCTTATCCTGTTCGAGCCCTCATTGACCCGGCGTCGGAGGCTAGTTTTATAACTGAGAACCTTCAAAATAGATTGAAGTTATCGTCTCGATTCACTCCATAGACAAATGAAAATATAGACAACAACAAAGAAATATGTCAATTCTGTTGTGATTCTTCACCCGAATATACAAAGCTGTGCCGTTCTGAGGCGCAACAGAATCCATGAATTTAAGCAACGACAACGATAATTTTTGGTGCTAATCAGCCACAGGGATCGAATAATTTGGCTATGGTGGACAGAACTTCTCTTTTGTTGAGTTAGGTTTATTTTCAATAGATGGCGATTTAAAAGAGAAACAATCTTCTGAGATATTCCATCTAATCCCCAGAGTTTTAGTGGAAGCATTCTCAGATATATCTGGAAAATTTAGGGGTAAAAGATGGTCTTAATGTAAATCTTTAATAATTTGAGTTCATTAGTTCTCGCTTCTTTTATTGAGTGACCTCCCGCTAGGACGTCATCTACATATAAGTTTTGCAAAATTTTTTCTGATGCTCTGGGTATATACCTTTGACGTCTTTTGCTAAATGCATTAGAGTACGAAGCTCTAGAAAGGGTGCGCAGTTCACGCCGAAAGTACTGTTAAAAGTTCATAATCCTCGGCAGTGTCAGTAAGAGATCTTCTAAGTTAAATTTTTGAAATCGTGTCTGACTTCTATCCAATATAATCTGTCGGTATATTTATTTAAAGTAGGGCTTGAAGCATTAAATATTACTCTAAGTTTAGTAGTCAAGCGATCTGGTTTGATGACAGCATGGTGTGGCAAATAGTAATTTGGGGTCTGATATATTTCTTCCTGCGAAACTTTTCTCATATGACCCAAACCTACGTATTCTAATATCGGTTGTCATACAAATCCTCTTCTGACCGCAAAAACTCAAGTCACCTTTGTGAACTTTAATACTTCCTTTTGCATCATTGTAAATAAACCTGAACTAAAGTATATTTAACGAAAATACTCACCTCTGAAAACTTTTCTAAGTGAACTGTAATACTTACCTTTCCATACTTATTTAATAAACTTGAATTAAAATTTGAAAACAATTATTTTTGTGGACAAAAAAAATTATAAGCCACCGTGTATGTCAGAAACAGCGAGGAAATTGAATATTTTTATGCGCAACGTCGTATTTAGGTAACGCTGTGAATTTTGCAAGTAGTTTCCGTGTGGTGGAGGGTATTTAAGATTTTAATAGATTCATTGTATATTAAAATATACATATTGAATTTATTCAAATTAAGATTGCTAAGTGCAACATATACTTTTTACGTTTAACGACACATTAACAGCTTCAGGCCGCAATGGAACCAGTAGTCAACAAATATGTAGACCAGATGAGTCGGCGCATTATTAAGTTCCAGATTGTTTTCCATCAGGTGACACAATGCAAACTGGAATAAGTGCCAAATGCAAAAAGACCTTTTATTTTTAAATATATAGTTGTATTTTGGCAATATGAATATAAGTCCTCGTATTTTGGGCTATTTTTTATTCATTCAATTAAACAACTCTCTAAAACGCATACTGTATAAGTTAGATATTTTGTCCCTCAACTTCCCTTGCTCGATCAATCACGGATGCATTTGGCCCACAGGCATCTCCTCTACAACTCCCCTGGCGGAGACCGTAGTGAGCGGATCGTCGCTGGGCATTGGTTGTCGGTAACCTCACCTTGTTACACATGCTCTCATTGGAAGTAGTTTAGTTGTATTAGTAGACAGACATGGGATCCTCTGCGATCACCTAGAACCTCTGCGTTCACTTGTCATTAGTCTTTGAAGCAATACCCACCACGGCCACTGTCGCCAACACACCATATTTGAAAAGAGGTAACCTTATTGTAAAAATAATATCATCCGCATCGAGCCGGATTCGCCAAGTTGAGAAGTTTGCCTGGCTATTAATTGCTGTTTCTTGTTCTCTTTTTACAAAGAAATCATCTGCAAAACACACATCCCCTTTCATTAATCGCACCACGGCATCAACATCATCCTATTCATCATCATCAACATCAAAAAAGGTACGTAAGTTCAGTGAATTTTGTTTTTGTGAGCTTAGAGTGCTTTAATTTTTGAAAAACAAGTAAAAGAGTGTTAGTTTTTGTTTGCTTCGCGGTACTGGTCGCCTTTGTTTTACCCTTAGTCGCGGTATCCTTAAATTTACAGTCCACAACAATTTTATTTTGCTAAAGAATCTATTAAAGATTCCTTTAAATCGAGATTTATTCGCATTATTTTCCATTTTATTGCGAAATAATCAAATTTCCCGGTTAATTTGTGTTTAATAATTCGAATTTATCAACAAGAAATATATTTCTGTTTATAAAATAATCTGCCGCTGTAGTGTGCATAATTTCGTGTTCGGTTATTGCAATATTCCCCACACATTTGTCGAGTGATCTCTTTTACATCTCATCAATTCGGTATTACTCTCAACGAGAATAAAATCACCCACATTGCAAACCTAACCAACAACTATAACAACAACTTATTTATTCTACCAACTCTCACTGTTGGTTCGTCGTCGTTGGTTAGTTCGAAGCGAGGCAGTTGCTTACCCACACAATTTTTTGTCACCCTACATTCGGCATATTATATGTACATATCATTGTGCTCCTTTGCGAGAAAAATATCAATATTTTCGTAACTTATCTTTCGGTTAGTAATTGTCCCAGTGCACATAGTTGCTATGTATGTCATGAAAATCATCATACCCTTATGCATAAACCTAATCGATCGGTGCCTACAAACACTGGTGCAAATCCGTCAAGTGTTTCACACATCGCATAACTCTCGAGTCCTTCTCGGTACCGCCATTGTTAATATTGTTCACGAAGGAAATTCTTATCCTGTTCGAGCCCTCATTGACCCGGCGTCGGAGGCTAGTTTTATAACTGAGAACCTTCAAAATAGATTGAAGTTATCGTCTCGATTCACTCCATAGACAAATGAAAATATAGACAACGAAATGCTCTCACCGTTCATCTTCGAAAAAAATCGGATCAGCAGATGTCGTCAATGTCGTTTCAGGGGTTTAAGTGGGAATCTTGAAGTCACTCAATTCAAAAATGTTAAAAAATAACAAAAACTGTAGGATATTTGTCAGTTGAAAATTATTTCATAATAAAAGAAATGTGAAAAGTACGTGATCACATCGAAAAATATGGGAATATTCCAGTGAAATTCTTGAAAAACGATAAAATGTGTTTTCGAAGTCGAGTGGCTTGAACGCGTAAATCAGCATGTTGACTATGCAAAACATGATGAGAGCCACCTGGATAAAAAGACAAAACTAACTTTTCGTTGTCTTTATTTTCATTTGTCTATGTCCACTCTTGCAACCATTTCTGGTGTAAATGGTTCGTCCTCCGCTACCTCCCGGAAAAACTGTCGGATTTGTATAAACTCTCGCTTAAGTGCTTCAGTTTTGTTGAAAACGGATGCTTTTGTGCTCCCCAAGATTTCTAGCAACCTTCCATCGTTTTCGGTTGACCCTACTTTAGTTCGTTCTCTGCCAAATCTCCGGTTGGCAGATCCAAACATTTTTGACTGTCGTTCCGTAGATATGTTCCGCAAATATTGTTGCCGGGGGTACAACAAAATATATTAGGCTCTCTATTGGCGCAAAATACCCTTTTGGTTGCATCCTATCGGGTCCAATTCCCTCCTCAACCTTGCAGGTCTTTACGACCACTTTGAGCTACAGTGAGGAAACCATTCTGCGGTTTTGGGAACTTGAGGAGGTCCCTAAACGCCACTACTTTCGCCATCAGACAAGTTCTGCGAGGATAATTATCGGTCCACAACTACGAGAAATTCAGAGGGTCTTTACGTTGTCACACTTCCCATCCGTACTGAATTTCCTCACAGCCTGAAAATTGGTGATTCGCGTCAAAATGTTCTAAGTCAATTTTTTAGGAACGAAAATCGCTTTTACGCAATCCTTCTCTCAAAGAAATGTATTATGCAGTTGTTCGCGAGTATCTTGACTTAGGTCACATGTGCTCTGTTTCTCCCCATCCCCCAGTTGTCAATCTAGAAAAACAGACCTTCAATTTACGCGTAGTTTTTTATGCATCAAATAAAACTTCTACTGGTATAAGTCTAAACGACATCCTTCACGTGGGACCATCTCTCCAAGCAGACTTAGTCTTGTTAATATTGAGATGGCGCTTATTTCGGTTCGTGTTTAATTGTGACATCACGCAAATGTATCGTCAAATTCGCGTTCACCCACAACATACATCTCT
The DNA here is from genome assembly GCF_030504385.1 of Musca domestica. NCBI lineage: Eukaryota > Metazoa > Arthropoda > Insecta > Diptera > Muscidae > Musca > Musca domestica. The sequence goes on along the minus strand of NW_026712172.1, from coordinate 297,966 downwards.
TCAAAGAATTTTGTTTCGGGAATCCCCCAATGACCCCATTTCAGATTACGAACTGCAAACTGTCACTTTTGGAGTAAATTGTGCCCCTTATTTAGCAATTCGTACTTTGCTCCAACTTGCTGATTATTGTGAGTCTGAATATCCTTTGGTTTCAAATATCCTTCGAAAAAGTATGTATGTTGATGACGTCCTTGCTGGCGCTCATGACCTAGACACCGCTATTCTTGCTCGGGACCAGCTCATTGCTTCTTTGTCCACAGCTAAATTTGAGTTGAGAAAGTGGACTGCAAACGACAAATCTGTTCTTGCTAGTTTGCCCATTGACCATTTAGTTGACGCTCAGGTTCTTTCCTTTATAGAGGCAAGTAGTTCCAAACCATTGGGTATTCGATGGAATGCCAGTTTGGACTCGTTCTTTTTCTGTGTAAATCCCATCCCTGAAAAATCTAATTATTCGAAGCGGGAAGTTCTTTCACACATAGCTAAGTTGTTTGATCCCGTAGGTTGGTTAGCTTCCGTTTTAGTGGTAGCAAAAATTATTATGCAGAAGGTGTGGTTAGATAGCATCGGATGGGACGATCCGCTTCTTCTTGCTACAAAGAATTCTTGACTCACTTTTGTTGACAATTACCCTCATGTTAACTCGATTACAATTCCGCGTTGGGTTCGTTATGAACCAAACACCTTGGCAGAACTACATGTGTTCTCTGATGCTTCGGAGAAAGCGGGGGTAATTTATATGCGAACAAAAAATTCTCTAGGGGATATTAGTGTTCATTTGTTAGCCTCTAAGACAAGAGCAGCCCATATTAAATCGATTTCACTACCTCGCTTGGAATTATGTGGCGCTGTACTAGCGTCGGAACTCCTAAAGCCAATTTTGAGTGACTTGGACATTCCAATTAACAAGATTTACAGTTGGACCGATTCCACAATTGTATATTTACAAAATATGAAGATATTTTGGAGCGATTCTCATCACTTGATAGAGCGTTGCGAGTTTTGGCATATATGTACCGTTTCATTCATAAAACTCATCCCCACAATCGGCCTGCAAATTGTTTCACAAGTAAAATCCCAACCTCTGAAGAAATTAGAATGGTTAAGAATCATTTAGCCGTATTAGCACAGAAGTGTCATTGTGCAGATGAGTATAAGGATCTTTTGGATAAACGGCCTTTACCTTCCTCTAGCTCCCTTCTTTCTTTATTCCGTACAGTCATTAATCGTTGCAAGGTTTGCCGGCTAGAGAAAAAATCGATCGTGTCCGCAGATTATTGCTGCACTTCCTCCCGAAGAAACTTCGATAAATAGACCTTTCACTACAACTGGGATAGACTTTGCTGGGCCTTTTGATATTAAGTCATTTACAGGTCGTGCTTGTCGTATCACTAAAAGATACGTTTGTGTCTTTGTTTGTTTCACGACCAAAGCTGTGCATTTAGAGGCGGCGTCTGATCTATGGACGGCTTTATTTCTGGCTAACTAACTTGAATAAGCGTTACAAATGGAAATATCCGGAGAGAAATGTTGCAATCAATGATTTAGTAGTCATTAGGCATGAAAAACTTCCACCTACTTCTTGGAAACTAGGACGTGTAGTCGAGACACATCCCGGTAATTACGGTAACGTTCGCGTTGTAGACGTCCGAACTGCTCAGGGTATTGTTAGGCAACCCGTCGTCAAGTTAGTCGGGTTACATAATTAAGTCTGTTGTTTGCGAAATATACCTCGTTTGGATGGGTAATTTCGGGCCCCGTCAACCAACATGTAATTAACTGTTATTAGTTTAAAAAAAAAAACGAATTGAATTTAATAAAATGAAATTTGGTCATATAAACTGAACTTACGTCCTTGTAAATCTTATTGTACATATTTATATATAACATAATTCCTTTGAGCTTTATTTAGTTGATACACATGCATGTATATCAAGGTGGGCGGCAATGTATAAGTTTTTCCCTTGCTCGATCAATCACGGATGCTGATTGGCGCACATGCATCTCCTCTACAACTCCCCTGACGTAGACCGTAGTGAGCGGATCGTCGCTGGGCATTGGTTGTTGTCGGTAACATCACCTTGTTACAAATGCTCTCATTGGAAGTAGTTGTAGTTGTATTAGTAGACAGACATGGGATCCTCTGCGATCACCTAGAACCTCTGCGTTCACTTGTCATTAGTCTTTGAAGCAATACCCATCACGGGCACTGTCACAAACACACCATATTTGAAAAGAGGTAACCTTATTGTTGAAGTAAACTTACAAAGCAATTCAATAAATCAGCAGACTTACTGAGAAAAGAAATTAATACTACTTGTTTTATTTCCTATTTTGTTTTTCTTTTCCTCCCTTGCCCATCTCACAAACAAACACATACATTAGTGATAACTTACTACAATTTTTAAATTATAAGCAACAATAAAATAAACATTTATTATTCCAATATTATAGTACAAAATAAATTTACTTATACGTGGTTTCTTGACATTAAAAACCTTTTTAAATATTCTACAACATACATAGTTTGTACATAACATACAAAAGAAATACAAACGGAGGAAATAATTTTGCTTATTTGGTTATTCTGTTTTGGTTAGAGCTCTCTTTTGTATTTTATCTACAGGTTTAACGTCACCATTATTGAGCGATTTTTGGCTTTCCGAACTTTCAGAAATTTCGCTGTCGCTCGATCTTATATCACCAGACATCTGTAAAGGAAATGAATAATCAATGAGACTGCAATGTGTTCTTAAATGAAAATGCTCACCAATCCCTTTTGTAAAGAATCTATTACAATCTTAAGTATCATGTACGTCCAAACAATGTGAAGGGCAAGCAACATAATGAGTAAACTGTTGAAAATGTAATACGCTGGGAACATTGGAAGAATCCTTGGCGCTTCAATTGAAGAACTAGAAAAAAAATTGAGTTCATTTGTATATATATATCTATATATATAAATGTAAGTTGTGTTAGTTACTACGCTTATAACTTAAGAACCGCTGGACTGATTTTAACAATTCACACAAATTAGGAGTTGTCTCCTCTCCGAAAAGGATAATATCCAAAAAAATCGCGTAAAAATGTGATATATTAACATTTTCATTTTGACTTTTCAAATGTACAATAGTAATGTTTTATTTTGCATGATTTTTTTCTATTTTGACTGGCTTTTTTCTAATGTACATTTGTAGTGTTTTTTATTTTTTATTTTTGAATTCGAATATTAAAACCAATTTATTTAATTGACTTGATTTCTTGAGAACTGAAATTGATGGCGGGTTACATGGAAGTGTAATACCGAATTATATGGTGGCGAAACGGAATAGGTGATATCGAAATAATTTAACGCGGTCACACCAAAAGAAAGATAATTATTAATTAAAAGATAATTACTTTTTCAAATTCGCTAAAAAATCACGAAAAAGAGATCTCATTGCAAAAATTCTCAAATCGGGAAAAAATCGAAAAGATTTTCAGTGGAATCGAATTTTAAAAAAATAGTAAGGGTCTTTAAACATTTGCTGTAATAAATCAGCGAACAAGTTGAAGATTTTTTCAATTTGCTATTCTTCTTTTGTCATTTTTTTTTAATTTGTATTTGCGAACACATTTAAACAACCAAAAATGACAGAAAAAGCCTAATGGAGCTCATTTCAAAGCGTGGACCTACTTCTTTCATATGACAATAATCCGTCCAATGAGAGCTCAAAATGCAAAATTCTTTGGAAGTACAATCAGTAAAATACCAAATTTAAAGGGTGCAAAATAATAGAGCGAATGGGACTTTTAGTAAGAAAAGGATTTCTATCCTTCCAGGAATTCTTCCCAAACATTCAAGATACCTTAAATCACTTTTGCAGGTCATGATATCGATCATAACTCACGGATAAGGGTACAACCCGATTTTATATTTATATAACCATCATATGATTTAAGCTATTTTTGGGGTCTTGGCCACTTTTTTCATATTTTGGCCCTTATTTGGCATCTTTGTCTCTAAGGGGTTAGGGAACCATCATACAGATAATTGCCACATAGGAATTTATTTAAGTAAAGTCCCCACATTGGAGTATCCCCAAGTCCTCTTTCACATATAATGTGTGGTCAGAAAAGAAAATTTTGTATTCTATTGAATTTGTAACTCTCAAGAGAATATTGGTTGGAAACGTAGATTTGGGAAATACATCTATATAATAATATGGTGGATAAAACTATTTTTACTCATTTAAATCACGCGGAATGTTTTTCAGTTTGACATGCTATGTTGTTCTGTTAAATTTTTGATTTGGTCTCTATTTGTCATATTGGATTATAAGGGCTAGAAGAATGTTTTCAATGTAGGTCGATGTCTCGGAGTAGCGCCCATGTAAAAGTATCTCCTGATTTTACCATATTTCAAAGGATTTGGCTAAAAATGTGTATTTGGGGGGTGAAAACTTACACAAAAATATGAACATATCTACAAATTTTAGAATTTTTTCCATATAATAGTACCCCCTCAAGTCCACTTTTTGGCGGACAAACAGACCGACATGGTTAGGGGGACTTATAAGAACGCTAATGGACAATCTGAGGTGCTAATGGCTTAAAAAAGTAATTAACTTTGGCTATTCTTAATTCATTCAGCGCTCAATTATGAGGTGTACAAAATACAGCAAATTCCAATTTACTGCTCATTTCACTGGAAGATTTTGCTACGATTTTTACCATACTAAAAATTAATTTGATCCCTTACATGGGGATAAGATTGATATATACTTTTTAATAGATTTGTATAGCACATCCACACCTTTGAAGCCCACGGCTTAAATATGGGTACAGGTATTTTAAAACACTTTTAATCGACCAGTACGGGAACACTTATATCAGTCATATCTGTGAATAATTATGCTTTGACAAATATGCATAATAGACAAAAACTACGGGGCCAGCTAGTATTTATATATATTGCAAAATAGTAGATTGAATTTGAAATTTGATAAGAAAGAGATTTATATCCTTCCAGAAATGCTTACTTAAAGTTCAAGATAACTTACACCACTTTTGTAGGCCATTATATGGGTCATAACCCTCATATAAGGGTACAACCCGATTTTAAGTATATTTTACATTTTTATTATATATTTTTCATACTAATCTCGGCAAATGTTGGTAATTTGAGAAGAAACCATCCCTGCAAAAACTGATCACATTTTGGTATAACCATCGTATGATTAAACTATTTTCGGGATCTTGGCCACCTTCTTTCATTTTTTCTTGCTCTTATTTGTCATCTTTGTTTCGTAGGGTGTAGAAAACCTGTATTGTTTGTATTTAGGATATGCTGGGGTAGTCAACCATCTTACAGGTAATTGTCCACATAGGCATTTATTAAAGTATAGTCCCCACAATAAGTGTACACCCAAGTCCACTTTCCAAACTAATGTGTAGTCAGAAAATGCAATTTTGTATTCCATTGAATTTATAACCATCAACAGAATAGAACGTAGAATTGGGATGTACGCCCATAAGAAATAAGCTCCAATATGCCAAATTATATAAAAATAAAAATACGAATATTGGAAAGAAACACCGTACAGAACATTTGTTTAGTCGCTATTGAATTATACTATGATAAAAAATATGAACTTTATATATATATATATACTAGCTGGCCCGGTCCGCGTTGCCGGCCCGTAGTTTTTGTCTATTATGCATATTTGTCAAAGCATAATTATTCACAGATATGACTGATATAAGTGTTCCCGTACTGGTCGATTAAAAGTGTTTTAAAATAGCTGTACCCATATTTAAGCCGTGGGCTTCAAAGGTGTGGATGTGCTATACAAATCTATTAAAAAGTATATATCAATCTTATCCCCATGTAAGGGATCAAATTAATTTTTAGTATGGTAAAAATCGTAGCAAAATCTTTCAGTGAAATGAGCAGTAATTTGGAATTTGCTGTATTTTGTACACCTCATAATTGAGCGCTGAATGAATTAAGAATAGCCAAAGTTAATTACTTTTTTAAGCCAATAGCACCTCAGATTGTCCATTAGCGTTCTTATAAGTCCCCCTAAGGGGGCTACTATTATATGGAAAAAATTCTAAAATTTTTAGATATGTTCATATTTTTGTGTAAGTTTTCACCCCCCAAATACACATTTTTAGCCAAATCCTTTGAAATATGGTAAAATCAGGAGATACTTTTATATGGGCACTACTCCGAGACATCGACCTACATTGAAAACATTCTTCTAGCCCTTATAATCCAATATGACAAATAGAGACCAAATCAAAAATTTAACAGAACAACATAGCATGTCAAACTGAAAAACATTCCGCGTGATTTAAATGAGTAAAAATAGTTTTATCCACCATATTATTATATAGATGTATTTCCCAAATCTACGTTTCCAACCAATATTCTCTTGAGAGTTACAAATTCAATAGAATACAAAATTTTCTTTTCTGACCACACATTATATGTGAAAGTGGACTTGGGGATACTCCAATGTGGGGACTTTACTTAAATAAATTCCTATGTGGCAATTATCTGTATGATGGTTCCCTAACCCCTTAGAGACAAAGATGCCAAATAAGGGCCAAAATATGAAAAAAGTGGCCAAGACCCCAAAAATAGCTTAAATCGATATCATGACCTGCAAAAGTGATTTAAGGTATCTTGAATGTTTGGGAAGAATTCCTGGAAGGATAGAAATCCTTTTCTTACTAAAAGTCCCATTCGCTCTATTATTTTGCACCCTTTAAATTTGGTATTTTACTGATTGTACTTCCAAAGAATTTTGCATTTTGAGCTCTCATTGGACGGATTATTGTCACATGAAAGTAGTAGGTCCACGCTTTGAAATGAGCTCCATTAGGCTTTTTCTGTCATTTTTGGTTGTTTAAATGTGTTCGCAAATACAAATTAAAAAAAATGACAAAAGAAGAATAACAAATTGAAAAAATCTTCAACTTGTTCGCTGATTTATTACAGCAAATGTTTAAAGACCCTTACTATTATTTTAAAATTCGATTCCACTGAAAATCTTTTCGATTTTTTCCCGATTTGAGAATTTTTGCAATGAGATCTCTTTTTCGTGATTTTTTAGCGAATTTGAAAAAGTAATTATCTTTTAATTAATAATTATCTTTCTTTTTCCGTTTCGCCACCATATAATTCGGTATTACACTTCCATGTAACCCGCCATCAATTTCAGTTCTCAAGAAATCAAGTCAATTAAATAAACTGGTTTTAATATTCGAATTCAAAAATAAAATATAAAAAACACTACAAATGTACATTAGAAAAAAGCCAGTCAAAATAGAAAAAAATCATGCAAAATAAAACATTACTATTGTACATTTCAAAAGTCAAAATGAAAATGTTAATATATCACATTTTTACGCGATTTTTTTGGATATTATCCTTTTCGGAGAGGAGACAACTCCGAATTTGTGTGGATCGTTAAAATCAGTCCAGCGGTTCTTAAGTTATAAGCGTAGTAACTAACACAACTTACATTTATATATATAGATATATATATATATATATATATATATATATATATATATATATATATATATATATATATAATTTGAGGTTTTCAGAGTAGGGCCCATATTGGTCTTGACCACCTGGGGTAGGGAACCATCATACAGATAATTGCCACATAGGAATTTATTTAAATAAAGTCCCCACATTATTGTGTGGTCACAAAAGAAATTTTTTTTGTAACCCCCAAGAGAATATTGGTTGGGAACGTAGATTTGGGATGTACTATTATGAAAAATATGAACTTTATGGGGTCTCCAATTAGTAATTATATTTGACTATTCTGAAATCGTTCTGCCCTCAATTATGACGTGGATAAAACGATTTTTACTTATTTAAATCACGGGAAATTTTTTTCAGTTTGACATGCTATTTTTTTTGATTTGGCCTCTATTTGTCATCTTGGATTATAAGAGGTAGAAGAAAGTTTTCAAGGTAGGTCGATGTTTTGGAGTAGTGAACATATAAAGGACTTATGAGGATTCTAATGCACAATCTGAGGTGCTAATGGGTTTAAAAAAGTAATTAAAATATTTTAATATTTAAAAAGTAGACCTAATTCGAATTGGTAATTAACAATATATGAATGGAAAAGCGTAAAAATATTCCACATTTGAACCCCTCCAATCGGCAGACACCAGAGTTCGAAATGAAATGATTCATTTTTATGCTTTCGTTCTTTCATTGCTTTTGACATGAATTAATTCGACAATATGAACTAAAGTCGTTTTTAGAGCCGTTACATGTCAAGAAATAAAATTGATTTGTTTACTGTTCGTTCACATTCTAATGCAGTGCAAATAATGGAGGTCGAAATATAAAAAAACTGATAAGTGCGGCAAATATTTTTGCTTAATGTAATCTGACTTCGCCACAATTTTATAACATACTTTTGTGTTTTCTGTTGGAAAAAGTAAATAATAAACTTGAAATAAAATTTTCCACTATAAACCCATTTATGTTAGTACGATAATTCGTATGACTCGCTATATTGGTTGTGAATGTTAGATGACATCAAGTGTTGACAAGCAACATTTAATTAACACAGAAAAAAAAACTAAAACAGATCAGCAATATGTTCTTTATATGCCTTAGAAACTTTTTTTGAAAGTCCATGTTATTTAATTAATTCCATTGAAAATTTATTGACTATGACAAAAATGTTGTTTTATAAATTTACATTGTTGTTTGAAAATAAACCTTTTAAAAATTTGCCTTGAGTGAAAAATATAAAATGGAATTTTACAAAAATCATTTGTTGCAAGTGCTTTCATATTGAACATTTTACATATTAAAAAACTGCAATGCCGTCAAATGGTGTAAAATGTCCGGGGCTCTACTTCACTCCCAGTAACCTCAACATTTTTATCTACGAATAGCATAAAAAATGTAAAGAGAATTGACTGATATAAATCGTCTCTAAGGAGGGTATGCCATTTCAAACCTACGAATACTATTCAAAAAGTAAAACAAAAGATCTATTCTTTAAACGGCATGCATTGTATGTGTTTGTTTTCTCTTTCGAGACGAGCTTAATGATCTGAAATTTGCAGTGAAAAGGAAAGCCAGATAGATACTATCACACACTCACCACTATGCGACGCGTTTCGCCGTTGGTTAAGCGGCTCATCAGGCATATTTGGTGTGGATGATGGCTTACAAGGGCCGTTCTCTGGAAAGTAGTATATATTTCGAACTTATTGCAAATCAGCATATGTGAATTATTCACTAGAAACTCTCCAGGTTCGACTCACGTTCTATTGGCAGATCTTTTTCACAGCAAAGTTTTGTTTGTAGTTTGAAGAGGATAAATTTGAAGAAAATGTATGTAAAAATAAGGCTGATCAATGCCGTCTTTTTCGAAGTGATATTTTTTCAATGAAATAAATATAACATTCATTATTTTTCATGAATTTTGCGTTTTAAATTGATCTCAAAGAATTTATCAACCAAAGCAAGGTTCAAAGATCTTTTGAAAATTGAAATATTAATAGATTTTAGTAATAATCCATGTTCGTGTGAAATTTCACGAGTAACGCCGTAAATTCAGTTGGAATTAATAATTATGTGCCCTTCAACTGCAAACGATCGCAAATATCTCGGAAACTAATAGACTTAGGACTTTGGGAATGGTTCCATTGTGTCGAGGAACATTTTTTACACTAAAAGCAGCTTCAATATTAGTTGTATTTTATTTAAACACAGAGAATACAGCCTTAATTTCAAGAAGTAGGAAATTTTCCTGAAAATTGACTAGTGCCCTTCAACTTCAAACGATCGCAAATATCTCGGAAACTAATGGACTTAGGACTCTGGGAATGGTTCTATTGTGTCGAGGAACATTTTTACACTAAAAAGAGATCTAATATTAGTTGTATTTTATTTAAACAAAGAGAATACAGCCTTAATATCAATAAGTTGGAAATTAATAATTATGAGATTGGATACTATTTTACACACGTAATGCAAGAGAAATAGTCCAAATATACAAATATAACAGCAAATCTTTTCCTATTTAAAAATAAGCAAAAGCAGCCATGTTTTGAAAAATACACATATAAAAAGTCTACTTCGAATAAAATGAAAAATATATTATTTTGAAATAAATGAGAAATATGAGGCGAAATAAACCTCTTAAAAAATAACTATAGGACAATGCATAAAAATATATTCTTTGAAAAATGCATATTGCCGCCACGCTATTTCTCGTACAAAGTTGTATGGACATTTCATATTAGCCCAATACATACCACTAACTATTCGTATACATCCAAAAAATAGTAGAACTTTTACTTTTGATAAAATTTTTCCGAAATAAATAGTAAATATATATTTTGATTTCAGATTTTTATAAGTTCGATTTTCTTATAGAATTTGTACCACAAAGTAATAAATGTTCAAAGTGTCAAATAAAAATTGTTATTATACTTTTTATGTTCCTGAGAGTCAAACACCATTTTTTGTTACACTTTTGTGGTTAGGTGTGTTCTCGTACATAAAAATCTTTTAAATCATATGAGAGAAATCGTGATCAAATTTCGAAAACATCTAAATACTTCCATTATTATTATTAAAAATCGCCTTTTTTGCTTCAATTAAATTTAACTAAACAAATATGTAATCACTAAAAACATTTTCATAAAATACCTACGTTTCCCTTTTTTAGTATCATAAACAATGATGGTAATATCTTAAAAAACTTTAACATCAATAATTTATTGATTATGGGAACACACTACAAGTACATATGGTAGTACAAGCAATATCTGTTTACACCAGTTCGTGTGAATTATGGGTAACAAATTAGTAACTATCTGTCTCTCTTTACCAACTTACACTAAATCTATTTGAAGGAGTAGCAATATATATATATATATACTAGCTGGCCCGGTCCGCGTTGCCGGCCCGTAGTTTTTGTCTATTATGCATATTTGTCAAAGCATAATTATTCACAGATATGACTGATATAAGTGTTTTAAAATACCTGTACCCATATTTAAGCCGTGGGCTTCAAAGGTGTGGATGTGCTATACAAATCTATTAAAAAGTATATATCAATCTTATCCCCATGTAAGGGATCAAATTAATTTTTAGTATGGTAAAAATCGTAGCAAAATCTTCCAGTGAAATGAGTAGTAATTTGGAATTTGCTGTATTTTGTACACCTCATAATTGAGCGCTGAATGAATTAAGAATAGCCAAAGTTAATTACTTTTTTAAGCCATTAGCACCTCAGATTGTCCATTTGCGTTCTTATAAGTCCCCCTAACCATGTCGGTCTGTTTGTCCGCCAAAAAGTGGACTTGAGGGGGTACTATTATATGGAAAAAAATCTAAAATTTGTAGATATGTTCATATTTTTGTGTAAGTTTTCACCCCCCAAATACACATTTTTAGCCAAATCCTTTGAAATATGGTAAAATCAGGAGATACTTTTACATGGGCACTACTCCGAGACATCGACCTACATTGAAAACATTCTTCTAGCCCTTATAATCCAATATGACAAATAGAGACCAAATCAAAAATTTAACAGAACAACATAGCATGTCAAACTGAAAAACATTCCGCGTGATTTAAATGAGTAAAAATAGTTTTATCCACCATATTATCATATAGATTATTTCCCAAATCTACGTTTCCAACCAATATTCTCTTGAGAGTTACAAATTCAATAGAATACAAAATTTTCTTTTCTGACCACACATTATATGTGAAAGTGGACTTGGGGATACTCCAATGTGGGGACTTTACTTAAATAAATTCCTATGTGGCAATTATCTGTATGATGGTTCCCTAACCCCTTAGAGACAAAGATGCCAAATAAGGGCCAAAATATGAAAAAAGTGGCCAAGACCCCAAAAATAGCTTAAATCATATGATGGTTATATAAATATAAAATCGGGTTGTACCCTTATCCGTGAGTTATGATCGATATCATGACCTGCAAAAGTGATTTAAGGTATCTTGAATGTTTGGGAAGAATTCCTGGAAGGATAGAAATCCTTTTCTTACTAAAAGTCCCATTCGCTCTATTATTTTGCACCCTTTAAATTTGGTATTTTACTGATTGTACTTCCAAAGAATTTTGCATTTTCAGCTCTCATTGGACGGATTATTGTCACATGAAAGAAGTAGGTCCACGCTTTGAAATGAGCTCCATTAGGCTTTTTCTGTCATTTTTGGTTGTTTAAATGTGTTCGCAAATACAAATTAAAAAAAAATGACAAAAGAAGAATAGCAAATTGAAAAAATCTTCAACTTGTTCGCTGATTTATTACAGCAAATGTTTAAAGACCCTTACTATTTTTTTAAAATTCGATTCCACTGAAAATCTTTTCGATTTTTTCCCGATTTGAGAATTTTTGCAATGAGATCTCTTTTTCGTGATTTTTTAGCGAATTTGAAAAAGTAATTATCTTTTAATTAATAATTATCTTTCTTTTGGTGTGACCGCGTTAAATTATTTCGATATCATCTATTCCGTTTCGCCACCATATAATTCTGTATTACACTTCCATGTAACCCGCCATCAATTTCAGTTCTCAAGAAATCAAGTCAATTAAATAAATTGGTTTTAATATTCGAATTCAAAAATAAAAAATAAAAAACACTACAAATGTACATTAGAAAAAAGCCAGTCAAAATAGAAAAAAATCATGCAAAATAAAACATTACTATTGTACATTTGAAAAGTCAAAATGAAAATGTTAATATATCACATTTTTACGCGATTTTTTTGGATATTATCCTTTTCGGAGAGGAGACAACTCCTAATTTGTGTGAATTGTTAAAATCAGTCCAGCGGTTCTTAAGTTATAAGCGTAGTAACTAACACAACTTACATTTATATATATAGATATATATATATATATATATATATATATATATATATATATATATATATATATATATATATATATATATATATATATATATATATATATATATATATATATATATATATATATATATATATATATCTATATATATAAATGAAAGTTGTGTTAGTTACTACGCTTATAACTTAAGAACCGCTGAACTGATTTTAATGATTCATACAAATTCGGAATTGTCTCCTATCCAAAAATTATAATATACAAAAAAAATCACGTAAAAATGTGATATATTAACATTTTCATTTTGACTTTTGAAATGTACAATAGTAATGTTTTATTTTGCATGATTTTTTTCCATTTTGACTTACTTTTTTCTAATGTACATTTGTAGTGTTTTTTATATTTTATTTTTGAATTCGAATATCATAATATCAATTTATTTAATTGACTTGATTTCTTGAGAACTGAAATTGATGACGGGTTACATGGAAGTGTAGTACCGAATTATGTGGTGGCGGAATAGATGATATCGAAATAATTTAACGCTGTCACACCAAAGTTAGAAGATAATAACCTTTTTAAAATCGCTAAAAACAAACTATTGACAAACTTTGTAAGGATCTTTAAACAGTTGCTGTAAAAAATCAGCGAACAAGTTTTTCAATTTGTTATTATTCTTTTGTCATTTTTTTTTTTCAATTTGTATTATCATATTGAACTTGAACTTGTTCGCGAGTATCTTGACTTAGGTCACATGTGCTCTGTTTCTCCCCATCCCCCAGTTGTCAATCTAGAAAAACAGACCTTCAATTTACGCGTAGTTTTTTATGCATCAAATAAAACTTCTACTGGTATAAGTCTAAACGACATCCTTCACGTGGGACCATCTCTCCAAGCAGACTTAGTCTTGTTAATATTGAGATGGCGCTTATTTCGGTTCGTGTTTAATTGTGACATCACGCAAATGTATCGTCAAATTCGCGTTCACCCACAACATACATCTCTTCAAAGAATTTTGTTTCGGGAATCCCCCAATGACCCCATTTCAGATTACGAACTGCAAACTGTCACTTTTGGAGTAAATTGTGCCCCTTATTTAGCAATTCGTACTTTGCTCCAACTTGCTGATTATTGTGAGTCTGAATATCCTTTGGTTTCAAATATCCTTCGAAAAAGTATGTATGTTGATGACGTCCTTGCTGGCGCTCATGACCTAGACACCGCTATTCTTGCTCGGGACCAGCTCATTGCTTCTTTGTCCACAGCTAAATTTGAGTTGAGAAAGTGGACTGCAAACGACAAATCTGTTCTTGCTAGTTTGCCCATTGACCATTTAGTTGACGCTCAGGTTCTTTCCTTTATAGAGGCAAGTAGTTCCAAACCATTGGGTATTCGATGGAATGCCAGTTTGGACTCGTTCTTTTTCTGTGTAAATCCCATCCCTGAAAAATCTAATTATTCGAAGCGGGAAGTTCTTTCACACATAGCTAAGTTGTTTGATCCCGTAGGTTGGTTAGCTTCCGTTTTAGTGGTAGCAAAAATTATTATGCAGAAGGTGTGGTTAGATAGCATCGGATGGGACGATCCGCTTCTTCTTGCTACAAAGAATTCTTGGCTCACTTTTGTTGACAATTACCCTCATGTTAACTCGATTACAATTCCGCGTTGGGTTCGTTATGAACCAAACACCTTGGCAGAACTACATGTGTTCTCTGATGCTTCGGAGAAAGCGGGGGTAATTTATATGCGAACAAAAAATTCTCTAGGGGATATTAGTGTTCATTTGTTAGCCTCTAAGACAAGAGCAGCCCCTATTAAATCGATTTCACTACCTCGCTTGGAATTATGTGGCGCTGTACTAGCGTCGGAACTCCTAAAGCCAATTTTGAGTGACTTGGACATTCCAATTAACAAGATTTACAGTTGGACCGATTCCACAATTGTATATTTACAAAATATGAAGATATTTTGGAGCGATTCTCATCACTTGATAGAGCGTTGCGAGTTTTGGCATATATGTACCGTTTCATTCATAAAACTCATCCCCACAATCGGCCTGCAAATTGTTTCACAAGTAAAATCCCAACCTCTGAAGAAATTAGAATGGTTAAGAATCATTTAGCCGTATTAGCACAGAAGTGTCATTGTGCAGATGAGTATAAGGATCTTTTGGATAAACGGCCTTTACCTTCATCTAGCTCCCTTCTTTCTTTATTCCGTACAGTCATTAATCGTTGCAAGGTTTGCCGGCTAGAGAAAAATCGATCGTGTCCGCAGATTATTGCTGCACTTCCTCCCGAAGAAACTTCGATAAATAGACCTTTCACTACAACTGGGATAGACTTTGCTGGGCCTTTTGATATTAAGTCATTTACAGGTCTTGCTTGTCGTATCACTAAAAGATACGTTTGTGTCTTTGTTTGTTTCACGACCAAAGCTGTGCATTTAGAGGCGGCGTCTGATCTATGGACGGCTTTATTTCTGGCTAACTAACTTGAATAAGCGTTATAAATGGAAATATCCGGAGAGAAATGTTGCAATCAATGATTTAGTAGTCATTAGGCATGAAAAACTTCCACCTACTTCTTGGAAACTAGGACGTGTAGTCGAGACACATCCCGGTAATTACGGTAACGTTCGCGTTGTAGACGTCCGAACTGCTCAGGGTATTGTTAGGCAACCCGTCGTCAAGTTAGTCGGGTTACATAATTAAGTCTGTTGTTTGCGAAATATACCTCGTTTGGATGGGTAATTTCGGGCCCCGTCAACCAACATGTAATTAACTGTTATTAGTTTAAAAAAAAAAACGAATTGAATTTAATAAAATGAAATTTGGTCATATAAACTGAACTTACGTCCTTGTAAATCTTATTGTACATATTTATATATAATTCCTTTGAGCTTTATTTAGTTGATACACATGCATGTATATCAAGGTGGGCGGCAATGTATAAGTTTTTCCCTTGCTCGATCAATCACGGATGCTGATTGGCGCACATGCATCTCCTCTACAACTCCCCTGACGTAGACCGTAGTGAGCGGATCGTCGCTGGGCATTGGTTGTTGTCGGTAACATCACCTTGTTACAAATGCTCTCATTGGAAGTAGTTGTAGTTGTATTAGTAGACAGACATGGGATCCTCTGCGATCACCTAGAACCTCTGCGTTCACTTGTCATTAGTCTTTGAAGCAATACCCATCACGGGCACTGTCACAAACACACCATATTTGAAAAGAGGTAACCTTATTGTTGAAGTAAACTTACAAAGCAATTCAATAAATCAGCAGACTTACTGAGAAAAGAAATTAATACTACTTGTTTTATTTCCTATTTTGTTTTTCTTTTCCTCCCTTGCCCATCTCACAAACAAACACATACATTAGTGATAACTTACTACAATTTTTAAATTATAAGCAACAATAAAATAAACATTTATTATTCCAATATTATAGTACAAAATAAATTTACTTATACGTGGTTTCTTGACATTAAAAACCTTTTTAAATATTCTACAACATACATAGTTTGTACATAACATACAAAAGAAATACAAACGGAGGAAATAATTTTGCTTATTTGGTTATTCTGTTTTGGTTAGAGCTCTCTTTTGTATTTTATCTACAGGTTTAACGTCACCATTATTGAGCGATTTTTGGCTTTCCGAACTTTCAGAAATTTCGCTGTCGCTCGATCTTATATCACCAGACATCTGTAAAGGAAATGAATAATCAATGAGACTGCAATGTGTTCTTAAATGAAAATGCTCACCAATCCCTTTTGTAAAGAATCTATTACAATCTTAAGTATCATGTACGTCCAAACAATGTGAAGGGCAAGCAACATAATGAGTAAACTGTTGAAAATGTAATACGCTGGGAACATTGGAAGAATCCTTGGCGCTTCAATTGAAGAACTAGAAAAAAAATTGAGTTCATTTGTATATATATATAGTTATATATATTGCAAAATAGTAGATTGAATTTGAAATTTGATAAGAAAGAGATTTATATCCTTCCAGAAATGCTTACTTAAAGTTCAAGATAACTTACACCACTTTTGTAGGCCATTATATGGGTCATAACCCTCATATAAGGGTACAACCCGATTTTAAGTATATTTTACATTTTTATTATATATTTTTCATACTAATCTCGGCAAATGTTGGTAATTTGAGAAGAAACCATCCCTGCAAAAACTGATCACATTTTGGTATAACCATCGTATGATTAAACTATTTTCGGGATCTTGGCCACCTTCTTTCATTTTTTCTTGCTCTTATTTGTCATCTTTGTTTCGTAGGGTGTAGAAAACCTGTATTGTTTTTATTTAGGATATGCTGGGGTAGTCAACCATCTTACAGGTAATTGTCCACATAGGCATTTATTAAAGTATAGTCCCCACAATAAGTGTACACCCAAGTCCACTTTCCAAACTAATGTGTAGTCAGAAAATGCAATTTTGTATTCCATTGAATTTATAACCATCAACAGAATAGAACGTAGAATTGGGATGTACGCCCATAAGAAATAAGCTCCAATATGCCAAATTATATAAAAATAAAAATACGAATATTGGAAAGAAACACCGTACAGAACATTTGTTTAGTCGCTATTGAATTATACTATGATAAAAAATATGAACTTTATATATATATATATATATATATATATATATATATATATATATATATATATATATATATATATATATATATATATATATATATATATAATTTGAGGTTTTCAGAGTAGGGCCCATATTGGTCTTGACCACCTGGGGTAGGGAACCATCATACAGATAATTGCCACATAGGAATTTATTTAAATAAAGTCCCCACATTATTGTGTGGTCACAAAAGAAATTTTTTTTGTAACCCCCAAGAGAATATTGGTTGGGAACGTAGATTTGGGATGTACTATAATGAAAAATATGAACTTTATGGGGTCTCCAATTAGTAATTATATTTGACTATTCTGAAATCGTTCTGCCCTCAATTATGACGTGGATAAAACTATTTTTACTTATTTAAATCACGGGAAATTTTTTTCAGTTTGACATGCTATTTTTTTGATTTGGCCTCTATTTGTCATCTTGGATTATAAGAGGTAGAAGAAAGTTTTCAAGGTAGGTCGATGTTTTGGAGTAGTGAACATATAAAGGACTTATGAGGATTCTAATGCACAATCTGAGGTGCTAATGGGTTTAAAAAAGTAATTAAAATATTTTAATATTTAAAAAGTAGACCTAATTCGAATTGGTAATTAACAATATATGAATGGAAAAGCGTAAAAATATTCCACATTTGAACCCCTCCAATCGGCAGACACCAGAGTTCGAAATGAAATGATTCATTTTTATGCTTTCGTTCTTTCATTGCTTTTGACATGAATTAATTCGACAATATGAACTAAAGTCGTTTTTAGAGCCGTTACATGTCAAGAAATAAAATTGATTTGTTTACTGTTCGTTCACATTCTAATGCAGTGCAAATAATGGAGGTCGAAATATAAAAAAACTGATAAGTGCGGCAAATATTTTTGCTTAATGTAATCTGACTTCGCCACAATTTTATAACATACTTTTGTGTTTTCTGTTGGAAAAAGTAAATAATAAACTTGAAATAAAATTTTCCACTATAAACCCATTTATGTTAGTACGATAATTCGTATGACTCGCTATATTGGTTGTGAATGTTAGATGACATCAAGTGTTGACAAGCAACATTTAATTAACACAGAAAAAAAAACTAAAACAGATCAGCAATATGTTCTTTATATGCCTTAGAAACTTTTTTTGAAAGTCCATGTTATTTAATTAATTCCATTGAAAATTTATTGACTATGACAAAAATGTTGTTTTATAAATTTACATTGTTGTTTGAAAATAAACCTTTTAAAAATTTGCCTTGAGTGAAAAATATAAAATGGAATTTTACAAAAATCATTTGTTGCAAGTGCTTTCATATTGAACATTTTACATATTAAAAAACTGCAATGCCGTCAAATGGTGTAAAATGTCCGGGGCTCTACTTCACTCCCAGTAACCTCAACATTTTTATCTACGAATAGCATAAAAAATGTAAAGAGAATTGACTGATATAAATCGTCTCTAAGGAGGGTATGCCATTTCAAACCTACGAATACTATTCAAAAAGTAAAACAAAAGATCTATTCTTTAAACGGCATGCATTGTATGTGTTTGTTTTCTCTTTCGAGACGAGCTTAATGATCTGAAATTTGCAGTGAAAAGGAAAGCCAGATAGATACTATCACACACTCACCACTATGCGACGCGTTTCGCCGTTGGTTAAGCGGCTCATCAGGCATATTTGGTGTGGATGATGGCTTACAAGGGCCGTTCTCTGGAAAGTAGTATATATTTCGAACTTATTGCAAATCAGCATATGTGAATTATTCACTAGAAACTCTCCAGGTTCGACTCACGTTCTATTGGCAGATCTTTTTCACAGCAAAGTTTTGTTTGTAGTTTGAAGAGGATAAATTTGAAGAAAATGTATGTAAAAATAAGGCTGATCAATGCCGTCTTTTTCGAAGTGATATTTTTTCAATGAAATAAATATAACATTCATTATTTTTCATGAATTTTGCGTTTTAAATTGATCTCAAAGAATTTATCAACCAAAGCAAGGTTCAAAGATCTTTTGAAAATTGAAATATTAATAGATTTTAGTAATAATCCATGTTCGTGTGAAATTTCACGAGTAACGCCGTAAATTCAGTTGGAATTAATAATTATGTGCCCTTCAACTGCAAACGATCGCAAATATCTCGGAAACTAATAGACTTAGGACTTTGGGAATGGTTCCATTGTGTCGAGGAACATTTTTTACACTAAAAGCAGCTTCAATATTAGTTGTATTTTATTTAAACACAGAGAATACAGCCTTAATTTCAAGAAGTAGGAAATTTTCCTGAAAATTGACTAGTGCCCTTCAACTTCAAACGATCGCAAATATCTCGGAAACTAATGGACTTAGGACTCTGGGAATGGTTCTATTGTGTCGAGGAACATTTTTACACTAAAAAGAGATCTAATATTAGTTGTATTTTATTTAAACAAAGAGAATACAGCCTTAATATCAATAAGTTGGAAATTAATAATTATGAGATTGGATACTATTTTACACACGTAATGCAAGAGAAATAGTCCAAATATACAAATATAACAGCAAATCTTTTCCTATTTAAAAATAAGCAAAAGCAGCCATGTTTTGAAAAATACACATATAAAAAGTCTACTTCGAATAAAATGAAAAATATATTATTTTGAAATAAATGAGAAATATGAGGCGAAATAAACCTCTTAAAAAATAACTATAGGACAATGCATAAAAATATATTCTTTGAAAAATGCATATTGCCGCCACGCTATTTCTCGTACAAAGTTGTATGGACATTTCATATTAGCCCAATACATACCACTAACTATTCGTATACATCCAAAAAATAGTAGAACTTTTACTTTTGATAAAATTTTTCCGAAATAAATAGTAAATATATATTTTGATTTCAGATTTTTATAAGTTCGATTTTCTTATAGAATTTGTACCACAAAGTAATAAATGTTCAAAGTGTCAAATAAAAATTGTTATTATACTTTTTATGTTCCTGAGAGTCAAACACCATTTTTTGTTACACTTTTGTGGTTAGGTGTGTTCTCGTACATAAAAATCTTTTAAATCATATGAGAGAAATCGTGATCAAATTTCGAAAACATCTAAATACTTCCATTATTATTATTAAAAATCGCCTTTTTTGCTTCAATTAAATTTAACTAAACAAATATGTAATCACTAAAAACATTTTCATAAAATACCTACGTTTCCCTTTTTTAGTATCATAAACAATGATGGTAATATCTTAAAAAACTTTAACATCAATAATTTATTGATTATGGGAACACACTACAAGTACATATGGTAGTACAAGTATATATATATATATATATATATATATATCTATATATATAAAAGAAAGTTGTGTTAGTTACTACGCTTATAACTTAAGAACCGCTGGATTGATTTTAACGATTCATACAAATTCGGAATTGTCTCCTCTCCGAAAAGGATAATATCCAAAAAAAATCGCGTAAAAATGTGATATATTAACATTTTCATTTTGACTTTTCAAATGTACAATAGTAATGTTTTATTTTGCATGATTTTTTTCCATTTTGACTTATTTTTTCTAATGTACATTTGTAGTGTTTTTTATATTTTATTTTTGAATTCAAATATTAATACCAATTCATTTAATTGACTTGATTTCTTGAGAAATGTAACTGATGGCGAGTTACATGGAAGTGTAGTACCGAATTATGTGGTGGCGAAACGAAATAGATGATGTCGAAATAATTTAATGGAATCGAATTTTAAAATAGAAGTACATTCTATTGACAAACTATATAAGGATCTTTAAACATTTGCTGTAAAAAATCAGCGAACAAGTTGAAGATTTTTTCAATGTGTTATTCTTCTTTTGTCATTTTTTTTTCAATTTGTATTATCTAATTGAAAAATTTTCACTATATACAAATTTTCACCAAAAAATGAAATAAGTGGGAAATACGATGTTAACTGACATCTACCTTTCAACTCCAGGGCCGACATCGTGGTTCAGCTGGAAGATGCGAACACATTTGAACAAACAAAAATTACCGAAAAAGCCTAATGGGGCTCATTTCAAAGCGTGGAACTACTTCTTTCCTTTCACAATAATCCGTCCAATGTACAATCAGAAAAATACCAAATAAAAAGGGTGGAAAATAGTAGAGCGAATGGGACTCTAAGTAAGAAAAGGATTTCTATCCTTCCAGAAAATCTTCCCAAACATTCAAGATACCTTAAATCGATTTTGCCGTTCATGATATCGATCATAATTCACGGATAAGGGTACAACCCGATTTCATATTTATATAACCATCGTATGATTTAAGCTATTTTTGGTGTCTTGGTCACTTTTTTAATATTTGGCCATTGTTTGGCATCTTTGTTTCTAAGGAGGTGGAGAACCTCTTCGCATAAAGTTTGAAATGTTCAGAGTAGGGCCCATTTCGGTCTTGACCACATTCATTAATTGATTTGGCTAAAAATTGTATTTATGCTACTCTGGGGTAGGGAACCATCATACAGATAATTGCCACATAGGACTTAATTTAAGTAAAGTCCCCACATTGGAGTATCCCCAAGTCCACTTTCACATCTAATTGGTGGTCAGAAAAGAAAATTTTGTTTTCTATTGAATTTGTAACCCCCAAGAGAATATTGGTTGGGCCACGTTTTGGTATAACCCTTATATAAATGTATCCCTGATTTCAGCTGTGACCGTGGTGTTGGCCACGTTTTTCAACTGATTTGGCCATTAATTACTGTATTTAGGCTACTTTGTTAGTAGAGAACCATCTTACAGAAAAATGTCAACATACGTAAATATTTTGGTACAGTCCCCATATAGTCTCCAGGCCCGCCGATCTATAGTGATGTTTGCCGATTGGCGGACAACAACGCGGGTATTGTTTAATCGTCATTGAATTTTACTATGAACAAGAACATAGACTTTTTGGGGACTCTAATGCGCAATTTGAGGTGCTATGGTAATGGGTGTAAAAGCGTAATTAACTTTGACTATTCAGAAATTATTTTGCCCTCCTTCCATAGTTATTTATTTCTATTTAGTCGAATCAATATTTAAATTTTAATATGAGCTAGATTTGTGAAATATTATGCTATGCAAAATTTGCATTAAAGACTAAAACTACGGACCGGCAACGCGGACCGGGCCAGCTAGTCTATATATATAAATGAAAGTTGTGTTAGTTACTACGCTTATAACTTAAGAACCGCTGAACTGATTTTAATGATTCATACAAATTCGGAATTGTCTCCTATCCAAAAAGGATAATATACAAAAAAAAATCACGTAAAAATGTGATATATTAACATTTTCATTTTGACTTTTGAAATGTACAATAGTAATGTTTTATTTTGCATGATTTTTTTCCATTTTGACTTACTTTTTTCTAATGTACATTTGTAGTGTTTTTTATATTTTATTTTTGAATTCGAATATCATAATATCAATTTATTTAATTGACTTGATTTCTTGAGAACTGAAATTGATGACGGGTTACATGGAAGTGTAGTACCGAATTATGTGGTGGCGGAATAGATGATATCGAAATAATTTAACGCTGTCACACCAAAGTTAGAAGATAATAACCTTTTTAAAATCGCTAAAAACAAACTATTGACAAACTTTGTAAGGATCTTTAAACAGTTGCTGTAAAAAATCAGCGAACAAGTTTTTCAATTTGTTATTATTCTTTTGTCATTTTTTTTTTTTTTTGTTTTCAATTTGTATTATCATATTGAATTCAGTGGATTTTTTGTGAACGAAATAAAGAATAATTTTTCACTATATACTATTTTTCACCAAAAAATGAAATAAGTGCGAAATACGATTGTAACTAACATCTACCTTTTAACTCCAGGGCCTACATCGTGCTTCAGCTGGAAGATGCGCAGACATTTAAACAAACAAAAATGACCGAAAAAGACTAATGGGGCTCATTTCAAAGCGTGGACCTACTTCTTTCATGTGACAATAATCCGTCCAATGAGAGCTCAAAATGCAAAAATTTTTGGGACTACAATCAGTAAACTACCAAATATAAAGGGTGCAAAATAGTAGAGCGAATGGGACTTTTAGTAAGAAAAGGATTTCTATCCTTCCAAAAATTCTTCCCGAACACTTAAGATACCTTAAATCGCTTTTGCATGACCTGCAATATGATATATGATATCGATCATAAATAACCATTGTATGATTTAAGCTATTTTTGAAGTCTTCGTCATTTTCTTCTATTTTTGGCCAAATATCTTTGTTTCTAAGGGAGTAGAAAATTCTCGGAGTAGGGCCCATATTGATCTTGACCACTAAAAAATTGTATTTATGCTACCCTGGCGTAAGGAACCATCGTACAGATAATTGCCACATAGAAATTTATTCATGTAAAGTCCCACATTGGAGTAGCATTGGAGAAAAGAAAATTTTGTATTCTATTGAATTTGTAACCCCCAAGAGAATATTGGTTGGGAACGTAGATATAGATGTACATCCCAAATTAAATAAATTGTGAAAAACAAGAACAAATTATAAATATAAGAAAGTAGCACGGGACCGAATATTTGTTGAATCGTCATTGAATTATACTATGATGAAAAATATGGACTTTATGGCGTCTCCAATTTACAATTTAAATGACAAATAAAATTAGTTCTCATCTTACGGTAATTGGAGTAAAATAGTAATTATATTTGATTATCCTGAAATCAGTCTGCCCTCAATTATGAGATGGATAAAATTATTTTTACTTATTTAAATCACGTCAATTTTTTTCAGTTTGACATGCTATGTTGTTCTGCTATATTTTCGATTTGGCCTCTATTTGTCATCTTGGATTATAAGGGGTGAAGAAAGTTTTCAATGTAGGTCGATGTTTCGCAGTAGTGCCCATAGGAAGGTACTTCCAGATTTTACCTTATTTCAAAGGATTTGGCTAAAAATGTGTATTTGGGGGGGGGGGGTGAAAATCGTACACAAAAATTTCAACATATCTACAAATTTTAGAATTTTCTCCATGTAATAGTACCCCCACAAGTCCACCTTTTGGCGGACTTATGAGAACTCTAATGCACAATCTGAGGTGTTAATGGGTTTAAAAAAGTAATTAACTTTGGCTATTCTTAAATCATTCAGCCCTCAATTATGAGGTGTACAAAATACAGTAAATTCCAAATTACTGCTCATTTGACTAAAAACTAAAAATTAATCGACCAGTACATGAACACTTATAACAGTCATATCTTTGAATAATTAGGCTTTGACAAATATGCATAATAGGCTAAAACTACGGGCCGGCAACGCGGACCGGGCCAGCTAGTATATATATATATATATATATATATATATATATATATATATATATATATATATATATATATATATATATATATATATATATATATATATACTAGCTGGCCCGGTCCGCGTTGCCGTAGTTTTAGTCTATTATGCATATTTGTCAAAGCCTAATTATTCAAAGATATGACTGTTATAAGTGTTCATGTACTGGTCGATTAATTTTTAGTTTTTAGTCAAATGAGCAGTAATTTGGAATTTACTGTAGTTTGTACACCTCATAATTGAGGGCTGAATGATTTAAGAATAGCCAAAGTTAATTACTTTTTTAAACCCATTAACACCTCAGATTGTGCATTAGAGTTCTCATAAGTCCGCCAAAAGGTGGACTTGTGGGGGTACTATTACATGGAGAAAATTCTAAAATTTGTAGATATGTTGAAATTTTTGTGTACGATTTTCACCCCCCCCCCAAATACACATTTTTAGCCAAATCCTTTGAAATAAGGTAAAATCTGGAAGTACCTTCCTATGGGCACTACTGCGAAACATCGACCTACATTGAAAACTTTCTTCACCCCTTATAATCCAAGATGACAAATAGAGGCCAAATCGAAAATATAGCAGAACAACATAGCATGTCAAACTGAAAAAAATTGACGTGATTTAAATAAGTAAAAATAATTTTATCCATCTCATAATTGAGGGCAGACTGATTTCAGGATAATCAAATATAATTACTATTTTACTCCAATTACCGTAAGATGAGAACTAATTTTATTTGTCATTTAAATTGTAAATTGGAGACGCCATAAAGTCCATATTTTTCATCATAGTATAATTCAATGACGATTCAACAAATATTCGGTCCCGTGCTACTTTCTTATATTTATAATTTGTTCTTGTTTTTCACAATTTATTTGATTTGGGATGTACATCTATATCTACGTTCCCAACCAATATTCTCTTGGGGGTTACAAATTCAATAGAATACAAAATTTTCTTTTCTCCAATGCTACTCCAATGTGGGACTTTACATGAATAAATTTCTATGTGGCAATTATCTGTACGATGGTTCCTTACGCCAGGGTAGCATAAATACAATTTTTTAGTGGTCAAGATCAATATGGGCCCTACTCCGAGAATTTTCTACTCCCTTAGAAACAAAGATATTTGGCCAAAAATAGAAGAAAATGACGAAGACTTCAAAAATAGCTTAAATCATACAATGGTTATTTATGATCGATATCATATATCATATTGCAGGTCATGCAAAAGCGATTTAAGGTATCTTAAGTGTTCGGGAAGAATTTTTGGAAGGATAGAAATCCTTTTCTTACTAAAAGTCCCATTCGCTCTACTATTTTGCACCCTTTATATTTGGTAGTTTACTGATTGTAGTCCCAAAAATTTTTGCATTTTGAGCTCTCATTGGACGGATTATTGTCACATGAAAGAAGTAGGTCCACGCTTTGAAATGAGCCCCATTAGTCTTTTTCGGTCATTTTTGTTTGTTTAAATGTCTGCGCATCTTCCAGCTGAAGCACGATGTAGGCCCTGGAGTTAAAAGGTAGATGTTAGTTACAATCGTATTTCGCACTTATTTCATTTTTTGGTGAAAAATAGTATATAGTGAAAAATTATTCTTTATTTCGTTCACAAAAAATCCACTGAATTCAATATGATAATACAAATTGAAAAAAAAAAAAATGACAAAAGAATAATAACAAATTGAAAAACTTGTTCGCTGATTTTTTACAGCAACTGTTTAAAGATCCTTACAAAGTTTGTCAATAGTTTGTTTTTAGCGATTTTAAAAAGGTTATTATCTTCTAACTTTGGTGTGACAGCGTTAAATTATTTCGATATCATCTATTCCGCCACCACATAATTCGGTACTACACTTCCATGTAACCCGTCATCAATTTCAGTTCTCAAGAAATCAAGTCAATTAAATAAATTGATATTATGATATTCGAATTCAAAAATAAAATATAAAAAACACTACAAATGTACATTAGAAAAAAGTAAGTCAAAATGGAAAAAAATCATGCAAAATAAAACATTACTATTGTACATTTCAAAAGTCAAAATGAAAATGTTAATATATCACATTTTTACGTGATTTTTTTTTTGTATATTATCCTTTTTGGATAGGAGACAATTCCGAATTTGTATGAATCATTAAAATCAGTTCAGCGGTTCTTAAGTTATAAGCGTAGTAACTAACACAACTTTCATTTATATATATAGATATATATATATATATATATATATAGATCTCCAACTTACAATATATATAAAAATTAAAGTAATAAGTACGTGAACATTTATAACATAACACTTATTTAAATAAGTGAAAATAGTTTTATCCACCTCATAATTGAGGTCAGACTGATTTCAGAATAGTCACATGTAATTACTATTTTACACCCATTACCGTAATATGGGAACTAATTTTATTTGTCATTTAAATTGTAAATTGGAGACCCCATAAAGTCTATATTTTTCATCATAGTATAATTCATTCATTCATTCAACAAATTCAACAAAGATTCGGTCCCGTGCTACTTTCTTATATATGTAATTTGTTCATATTTTCACAATTTATTTCATATAGATGTATATCCCTAATCTACGTTCCCAACCAATATTCTTTTGGGGGTTACAAATTCAATAGAATACAAATTTTTCTTTTCTGACCACATATTAGATGTGAAAGTGGACTTGGGGATACTCCAATGTGGGGACTTTACATGAATAAATTTATATGTGGCAATTATCTGTACGATGGTTCTTTACCCCAGGGTAGCATAAATACAATTTTTTAGTGGTCAAGACCAATATGGGCCCTACTCCGAAAATCTTATGCGAAGAGGTTCTCTACCCCCTTAGAAACAAAGATGCCAAATAAGGGCCAAAAATAGAAGAAAGTGGCGAAGACTCCAAAAATGGCTTAAATCATACGATGGTTATTTATGATCGATATCATGACCTGCAAAAGCGATTTAAGGTATCTTAAATGTTCAGGAAGAATTTTTGGAAGAATAGAAATCCTTTTCTTACTAAAAGTCCCATTCGTTCTACTATTTTGCACCCTTTATATTTGGTATTTTACTGATTGTACTCCCAAAAATTTTTGCATTTTGAGCTCTCATTGGACGGATTATTGTCACATGAAAGAAGTAGGGCCACGCTTTGAAATAAGCCCCATCAGTCTTTTTCGGTCATTTTTATTTGTTTAAATGTCTGCGCATCTTCCAGCTGAAGCACGATGTAGGCCCTGGAGTTGAAAGGTAGATGTCAGTTACCATCGTATTTCGCACTTATTTCATTTTTTTTTTTTTTTTTTTTTTTGTGAAAAATTGTATATAGTGAAAAATAATTCTTTATTTTGTTCACAATAAATCCACTGAATTCAATATTATATTACAAATAGAAAAAAAATGACAAAAAAGAATAACAAATTGAAAAAATCTTCAACTTGTTCGCTGATTTTTTACAGCAACTGTTTAAAGATCCTTACAAAGTTTGTCAATAGAATGTACTTTTGTTTTAAAATTCAATTCCATTGAAAATTTTTCCCGATTTTTTTCCGTTTTGAGAATTGTTGCAATGAAATCTCTTTTTTCGTGATTTTTTTTTAACGATTTTGAAAAAGTAATTATCTTTTAACTTTGGTGTGACCGCATTAAATTATTTCGGTATCATCTATTCCGTTTCGCCACCACATAATTCGGTACTACACTTCCATGTAACCCGCCATCAATTTCAGTTCTCAAGAAATCAAGTCAATTAAATAAATTGATATTATGATATTCGAATTCAAAAATAAAATATAAAAAACACTACAAATGTACATTAGAAAAAAGTAAGTCAAAATGGAAAAAAATCATGCAAAATAAAACATTACTATTGTCAATTTCAAAAGTCAAAATGAAAATGTTAACATATCACATTTTTACGTGATTTTTTTGGATATTATCCTTTTCGGAGACAATTCCGAATTTGTATGAATCATTAAAATCAGTTTAGCGGTTCTTAAGTTATAAGCGTAGTAACTAACACAACTTTCATTTATATATATAGATTTATAGATAGATTAAAAAGTATGCGTGGTCAGTTCCTCAGCCCCCAAACAAATACTTAGGGTTGGAGGGAAGGTCAACAGTATCTCGTGTAAAAAAATTTAAACCAATATCTTGTTTATTTGGGAAAAATAAGGATTTTAGATAAATGGAAATAGTGGTCGTAAAAGGAGGCGTGGTCAATATATATATATATATATATATATATATATATATATATATATATATATATATATATATATATATATATATATATATCAATCAATTGTTGTTGTTTGTTGGTAACGGAATCAGTTGAAAACGGCTGGACCGATTTGCATAATTTTTTGTACAAACGTTTGTCATACCCCGAGTTAGGTTTTTAAAGAAAAAAATATTGACCACGCCTCCTTTTACGCCCACTATTTCGATTTACCTAAAATCCTTATATTTGCCAAATAAACAAGATATTGGTTTAAAAATTATTGCACGAGATACTGTTGACCTTCCCTCCAACCTTAAGTATTTGTTTGGGGGCTGAGGAACTGACCACGCATACTTTTTAATCTATCTATACATCTATATATATAAATGAAAGTTGTGTTAGTTACTACGCTTATAACTTAAGAACCGCTGAACTGATTTTAATGATTCATACAAATTCGGAATTGTCTCCTATCCGAAAAGGATAATATACAAAAAAAATCACGTAAAAATGTGATATATTAACATTTTCATTTTGACTTTTGAAATGTACAATAGTAATGTTTTATTTTGCATGATTTTTTTCCATTTTGACTTACTTTTTTCTAATGTACATTTGTAGTGTTTTTTATATTTTATTTTTGAATTCGAATATTAATATCAATTTATTTAATAGACTTGATTTCTTGAGAACTGAAATTGATGACGGGTTACATGGAAGTGTAGTACCGAATTATGTGGTGGCGAAACGGAATAGATGATATCGAAATAATTTAACGCGGTCACACCAAAGTTAGAAGATAATAACCTTTTTAAAATCGCTAAAAAAAATTACGAAAAAAGAGATCTCATTACAAAAATTCTCAAAACGGGAAAATATCGAAAAAAATGTCCAATAGAATTGAATTTTAAAATAAAAGTACATTCTATTGACAAACTTTGTAAGGATCTTTAAACAGTTGCTGTAAAAAATCAGCGAACAAGTTGAAGATTTTTTCAATTTGTTATTATTCTTTTGTCATTTTTTTTTTCAATTTGTATTATCATATTGAATTCAGTGGATTTTTTGTGAACGAAATAAAGAATAATTTTTCACTATATACAATTTTTCACCAAAAAATGAAATAAGTGCGAAATACGATTGTAACTAACATCTACCTTTTAACTCCAGGGCCTACATCGTGCTTCAGCTGGAAGATGCGCAGACATTTAAACAAACAAAAATGACCGAAAAAGACTAATGGGGCTCATTTCAAAGCGTGGACCTACTTCTTTCATGTGACAATAATCCGTCCAATGAGAGCTCAAAATGCAAAAATTTTTGGGACTACAATCAGTAAACTACCAAATATAAAGGGTGCAAAATAGTAGAGCGAATGGGACTTTTAGTAAGAAAAGGATTTCTATCCTTCCAAAAATTCTTCCCGAACATTTAAGATACCTTAAATCGCTTTTGCATGACCTGCAATATGATATATGATATCGATCATAAATAACCATTGTATGATTTAAGCTATTTTTGAAGTCTTCGTCATTTTCTTCTATTTTTGGCCAAATATCTTTGTTTCTAAGGGAGTAGAAAATTCTCGGAGTAGGGCCCATATTGATCTTGACCACTAAAAAATTGTATTTATGCTACCCTGGCGTAAGGAACCATCGTACAGATAATTGCCACATAGAAATTTATTCATGTAAAGTCCCCACATTGGAGTATCCCAAGTCCACTTTCACATCTAATGTGTGGTCAGAAAAGAAAATTTTGTATTCTATTGAATTTGTAACCCCCAAGAGAATATTGGTTGGGAACGTAGATATAGATGTACATCCCAAATCAAATAAATTGTGAAAAACAAGAACAAATTATAAATATAAGAAAGTAGCACGGGACCGAATATTTGTTGAATCGTCATTGAATTATACTATGATGAAAAATATGGACTTTATGGCGTCTCCAATTTACAATTTAAATGACAAATAAAATTAGTTCTCATCTTACGGTAATTGGAGTAAAATAGTAATTATATTTGATTATCCTGAAATCAGTCTGCCCTCAATTATGAGATGGATAAAATTATTTTTACTTATTTAAATCACGTGAATTTTTTTCAGTTTGACATGCTATGTTGTTCTGCTATATTTTCGATTTGGCCTCTATTTGTCA
The DNA here is from genome assembly GCF_030504385.1 of Musca domestica. Classification (NCBI taxonomy): domain Eukaryota; kingdom Metazoa; phylum Arthropoda; class Insecta; order Diptera; family Muscidae; genus Musca; species Musca domestica. The sequence continues at coordinate 266,709 of NW_026712172.1, read as the reverse complement.
TCTTGGATTATAAGGGGTGAAGAAAGTTTTCAATGTAGGTCGATGTTTCGCAGTAGTGCCCATAGGAAGGTACTTCCTGATTTTACCTTATTTCAAAGGATTTGGCTAAAAATGTGTATTTGGGGGGGTGAAAATCGTACACAAAAATTTCAACATATCTACAAATTTTAGAATTTTCTCCATGTAATAGTACCCCCACAAGTCCACCTTTTGGCGGACTTATGAGAACTCTAATGCACAATCTGAGGTGTTAATGGGTTTAAAAAAGTAATTAACTTTGGCTATTCTTAAATCATTCAGCCCTCAATTATGAGGTGTACAAAATACAGTAAATTCCAAATTACTGCTCATTTGACTAAAAACTAAAAATTAATCGACCAGTACATGAACACTTATAACAGTCATATCTTTGAATAATTAGGCTTTGACAAATATGCATAATAGACTAAAACTACGGGCCGGCAACGCGGACCGGGCCAGCTAGTATATATATATATATATATGTTTGTTGGTAACGGAATCAGTTGAAAACGGCTAGACCGATTTGTATAATTTTTTGTACAAACGTTCGTCATACCCCGAGTTAGGTTTTTAAAGAAAAAAAATATTGATCACGCCTCCTTTTACGCACACTATTACGATTTATCTAAAATCTTTATATTTGCCAAAATAGCGAAGATTTCGGTTTGAAAATTATTACACGAGATGCTGTTGGCTTTACGTCCAACCCTAAGTACTTATTTAGGGGCTGAGAAACGCGCCTACTTTTAAATCTATCTCTCTGTATGTAAAAGAAAGTTGTGTTATTTAGTACGATTATAACATAAAGACCGGAAAGACAAATTCGGATATGCCTCTTGGCAGAAAAGAATAAAATCCAAAAAAATCGCGTAAAAATGTGAAATTTGAACATTTTCATTTTGACTTTTAAATGTACAATAGTAATGTTTTATATTGCATATTTTTCCATTTTGACTTACTATTTTCGAATGTACATTTGTAGTGTTTTTTTTTTTTTGGAATTCTAATATGATGTGTAGGTTTTTTTTTGGGTAGTATAAAACTGTTATTTATAGATTTTATGTATTCATTGGGTAATACTAATAATATTATTTCAGAAGAGTATAAGATATGAAAATTCTAAAATCGAACATTTTTCAAAGGACCTCTTAAAATTTGCCGTAAAAAATCAGCGAACCAGTTGAAGATTCTTTTTCTTTTTTCAATTCTTTTTTTTTTCTATATTGGAGTGTACATTTCTTATTGTTTTCAATTGTTAATGAATAATATAAAAAAATGAAATGAGTGCTCAATACGATGTTAAATGGCGATCTTTCATGTATAAAATTGGCATCTAGCTTTCAACTCCAGGACCTTCAGCTGGAAGATGAAAATTACCGAAAAACGTTTGGGGGTCCATTTCAAAAAGTGTACTTGCTTCTTTCATATAACAATAATTCGTCCAATAAGAACTCAAAATGCAAAATACATTGGGACTACAATCAGTGAAATACCGAATATAAAGGACGCAAAATTGTAGAGCGAATTCCTTCCAGAAATTCTTCCTAAACATTCAAGATACCTTTAATCGCTTTGACAGGTCATGATATGGGTCATAACCGCCGATAACGGAACAACCCGATTTCAAGTATATTCTACATTTTAACCTTATGTTGATAATTTAAGAAAAAAAACCATCCTTGCGAATAATGATCACGTTTTGGTATCACCATCAAATGATTTAAGGTATTTCGGGGTCTTGGCCACTTCTTCGATTTTTTGGCCCGTACTTGACATCTTTGTTTCTATAGGGAAGAAAACCTCTTCTCATAAAATTTTTGTTTTTCGGAAATGGGCCCATCTCAGTCTTGAGGCTACCTGGTGTAAAAAACCCTGGGGGAGAAAACCTTCTTACAGATAATTATCCACATAGGAATTTATTTAAGTATAGTCCCCACATTAGTATACCCCCAAGTCCACTTTTCCAACCAATGTGTGGTCAGAAAAGAAAATTTTGTAATCTATTGAATTTGTAACCCCCAAGAGAATATTGGTTGGGAACGTAGATTTGGGATGTACGTCTATATAACGTAAATTGTGGCAGAAACATGAAAAAATACGAAATTATAAAGTAACTTTATTGGATCTCCACCGCACAATTTAAATGATAAATAATTAATGTCCATCTTACGGTAATCGGAGCAAAAGAGTAATTTTTTGGCTATTCTGACAACATTCTGCGTTCAAGTATGAGGTGGACAAAACTGAATACCACGCAGTACGGGATTTTAAACGTTGGAAATACAAATTTCAAATTATAGCTCATTTGAATGCTTTTTACAATATCAAAAATTGATCTGAATTTTGACATGGGGCTATTATAGATGTTCTTTATCATATAGGTATTTAACACTCAAATTAAAGCCTATATCTGAAAAATAAGATGAAGCTATTCAAAATATCTAAAACCGACGGTAATTATAATTTTTGCCATGAATATTAATTTATATTTAGTCATGGAGTCATTATTCATAATCAAGTCATTACTTATGATCAAAATTGGAGTAATTATAATGGAGTCATTACTTATAATCAAAATTGTGCCGCCTACATAAGTCAGATCTGTGATTTATTATGCTTTAAAGACTAAAAGTACGGGCCGGCAACGCGGACCGGGCCAGCTAGTATATATATATATAAATCAATTGTTGTTTTTTGGTAACGGAATCTGTTGAAAACGGCTGGACCGATTTGCATGATTTTTTGTACAAACGTTTGTCATACCCCGAGTTAGGTTTTTAAAGAAAAAAATATTGACCACGACTCCTTTTACACCCACTACTTCGATTTATCTAAAATCCTTATTTTTCCCAAATAAACAAGATATTGGTTTAAAAATTTTTACAGTATTTGTTTGGGGGCTGAGGAACTGACCACGCATACTTTTTAATCTATCTATAAATCTATATATATAAATGAAAGTTGTGTTAGTTACTACGCTTATAACTTAAAAACCGCTGAATTCTACCGACAAACTTCGTAATCACCTTTAAAAATTTGCCGCAAAAAAATCAGCGAACCAGTTGAAGATTCTTTTTCTTTTTTTCTATATTGAAGTGTACATTTTTTATTGGTTTGAATTCTGAATGAATAATATTAAAATGAAATGAGGGCGCAATACGATGTTAAATGCTTTCTACTCCAGGACCTACATCGTGCTTCAGCTGGAAGATGCAAACACATTTAAACAAACAAAAATGACCGAAGAAGCGTTATGGGGTTAATTTCAAAAAGTGGACCTGCTTCTTTCATATGACAATAAATTGTCAAATGAGATCACAAAATGCAAAATACATTGGGACTTCAATCAGTCAAATACCGACTATAAAGAACGCAAAATAGAAATTCTACCTAGACATTCAAGATACCTTTAATCGCTTTGGCAGGTCATGATATGGATCATAACGTCTGATAACGGAACAACCCGATTTCAAGTATATTCTACATTTTAACCATATTTTTCGTACTAGTTTTAGCTTATGTTGATAATTTAAGAAGAAACCATCATTGCAAAAAATTATCACGTTTTGGTATCACCATCATATGATTTAAGGTATTTTCGAGGTCTTGGCCATTTTTTTTTTTTTTCATTTTTTGGCCCTTATTTATTTCTATTTTTCGGAAAAGTGAGGCTACCTGGGGTAAAAAACCCTGGGGTAGAAAATCATCTTACAGATAATTATCCTCATAGGAATTTATTTATTTATCACCATCATATGATTTAAGGTATTTTCGGGGTCTTGGTCACTTTTTTCATTTTTTGGTTGAAGATTTTTTCAATTTGTTATTCTTTTGTCATTTTTTTCTATTTGTAATATCATATTGAATTCAGTGGATTTTTTGTGAACAAAATAAAGAATTATTTTTCACTATATACAATTTTTCACAAAAAAAAAATGAAATAAGTGCGAAATACGATGGTAACTGACATCTACCTTTCAACTCCAGGGCCTACATCGTGCTTCAGCTGGAAGATGCGCAGACATTTAAACAAATAAAAATGACCGAAAAAGACTGATGGGGCTTATTTCAAAGCGTGGCCCTACTTCTTTCATGTGACAATAATCCGTCCAATGAGAGCTAAAAATGCAAAAATTTTTGGGAGTACAATCAGTAAAATACCAAATATAAAGGGTGCAAAATAGTAGA